>NC_133656.1:215238323-215538323 GCF_009905375.1 Apium graveolens
GGGCCTGTGGTGGACTTGTCGTAACCAGGTTGGCTGCACTCGGGACAGTATGCTTCAGCTTATTTCAGACTCGTAATCGGGACTTAATCCGGTTTTCAAAAAAGGCTCGAGATTTGATCCGGGTTGTCACAAGTCGAATTCGATTTAGACTAAAAAAAATTCAGATACATTTAAATCGACACAAGAACCCGAAATTGACACCGCGATGTACATGAATTAAAAAAGTAATTCATATATGATTAAACACGGCCCGACCCGTACCCTGATAAAAATTCAACCCGCATATATTTCACAGCTACACCTCTGCCTTTACAGCGCCCTTTCAATTGAAAGCATACCACAGATCTAACCACCGTATATCTGACGGGAACCGAGTTGACCCGTCCGAGTTAAACAACTCAGTGTCTCCGGCGAATCTGACCATAGAATGGATCCGGCGAACTCGCCACTTGGCCGAATGTTACTGGACGAGATAGCTCCAGTGCTGATGATTCTCACCACTCCACTCGTCGAAGAGATTTGTCAAAAGAATAGCCTCAATTTTCTCCAGATGCTCAGTCCTTTCTGTTCATTCAACAATATCGACGGTATCGTTTCTCACTCATCTACTTGTACATTTACTTCACATTATACGCAATTCATGTAGAGTTTTTTACTTTTATTTTTTAATTAGGATTGAATTTGTTTTTTGTAGTACCTGTGAGGACGGCGAGTGATCAGCCGTACAGATTGCGGAAGTTCAAGCTGAGGATTGTGTATGCATCGGACGTTCAACAACCTGATATAGAGGTGCTTGGTCTAGTAATTGTTTTTGTATTTATTCGAGATTGTAGAATTAGTGGAAATGTAGTTTAGTATTAAGGCTGTATAATTAGGAATTCTATTTTGAGCCGAGGCTGAAGCTAATCTACTTCAAATTGTTGGCGAAATTTGGAATGTTTACAGTAGAAATGTAATTTGATGATAACTTTTCGTAGATTAGCTGTGTATGTAATGCATCTAATTAACATTGAACTTGATAGGTTACGATGTATATAATGTGTGCAAATTGGTCACACCGGCGACTTCGAGCAAGTCATTGTTTGTGAATGAGCAAAGTAAGTAGTAGTAATGTAAGAACTACTTAAGAACCGGCAGGCAGTAGGTAAGTCAAGAAGATAGTTGTAATTCAAATAAGTAGAGAAGAATTTTGCCTTCACGAAGTTTATCGTAATCCTAATGTTATGGATGCTAGATTTTGTGACCTCTGGTTTATGTCTTTTTTAATTAGAGGTTTTATGACGACATGGAAGATATTCTGATATAATTTAGCAAAATAAACAACATAGTTTTGCTAATTGCTGTATCAAAAATGTTAACGCCAACCATTATTACTTATTGATCAATCCCCTATAGATACACATCTTTACATATCTGTTACGTGTTTTATTTCAATAATATGTCAATCTAAAGTATTGGCATGAAATTTCATCATGTTCTCATGAAGTTGAGGACATGGATGGATGCAAATAAAAGAGAAGTCAGATTATCTTCTCTTGTGTGTATATTAAGTCATTCTATATAGTTACTCACTCTAGAGCTACCAGTTGGTTTATCTAAGAGATTTTATTTACTTAACTAGGTTGCAAGGAAGCGGTTAAAACAAGTTATTACCTCTGCAGGGGAGGAGGAACAGTCAGACTTGTTCTCAGATCCGCCGTCTATTGAAAGTGTGCTAAATAGTGAGTTGTACTACCTTAAATAACTCTTAATTTGAATGGGTGATGTCATCTACACTTTCAGATACTTTAATTTCTCTCTTTACAGTGCAACATGATTTTAATGTTTGGTTAGGTTTGTTCTTTCAGATAGCAGGTTTTAATGTTTGGATGTTATGTTTGTTTGGTTCTTATGTTTAATTTCTGGAGTAAGCATTGACTTGTATTATGCTGATGCTTTTGTCTTTTCTTTGCAGCCTCTGAACCTGAATGTATGCCGACATGGTTTCAATATTTCAATAAAGAGCTTGTACGAACTGTTTCGTTTTCGGACCATGAAGCTTTTGACCACCCAGTTGCATGTGAGTCTGTTCTTATCTGTGATGATTGCAGCTTAATAGGACATGTTAATGTCTGACTACTTCATATAAACTTGAGAGCATACCTATAAACTTGAGAGCATACCTATAAACTTGAGAGCATACCTGCAAATATTTGAATCAAAATTAGTTTAACATGATTACATGATCTTGATGTTGAATATTTTAATACAAGGCTAAGAGTTAGTATGCGAAACATAACTTTAAAGAGTATAACTGAATGATGTATCTTGTTCTGCAGGTCTTCTGGTTGTTTCGTCAAGAGATGAAGAACCTCTGAACAAATTTGTTGAGATGTATAACACCAACCAATTGCCCCCGATGTTTAATGACGGGACTATGGACCCTAAGATTTTGAAGCATTTTTTGTTACTCCATGATAACCAAGATGGACCGGCGGGGAAGTATGCTTGGATTTAAAATTACACACACACACACACACATATATATAAATTCAATGTCAGATCTCACAATGAGAAAAAAACTTAGCAAATTTATATTCATTATTCAACTACCGTCAAGTGTTGGCATGTCTCTTTCACAACCGTTTCTATTATTTATTTGTGATTTTTTTATAATTAAAGACGCGGCACAATAAAATTCACCAAGGAGTCCATGATTCCCTGTGAAATTTGAGTAGAGAAAAACTTGGTTGGAAAGTTCAAAGAGTATGGACAAAAAGAAGAATAGAAGTTAGTTTAGAGAGAGAAATAGAACTCTACAAATGTTTATCATTTTATTTGAAATTA
Organism: Apium graveolens; assembly: GCF_009905375.1. Lineage (NCBI taxonomy): Eukaryota > Viridiplantae > Streptophyta > Magnoliopsida > Apiales > Apiaceae > Apium > Apium graveolens. The sequence goes on from NC_133656.1 coordinate 215,241,150, forward strand.
GTTAATAAAGCTAAGGAAGATAATGACTGACTTATTGCTCTTAACCGGACTGAATAGTGACAATATATTACTAATGCCCAATAATTAAAAGAATAAACCAACCTATAACAAGATGCCCTACTGTAGTCATGTAGTGCCAGAAGTCGCGCGTCCATTAGATCTTAATCCATCGTAAAATGTTATTTTTTTGCTCTCTGTTCTGTTATATGACCATCTCTGGCAGGTGCAAATGGTTATTGAAGTTTAGCTGATCCTTGTTATTCATGTTTGTTTAATTTCCAGAGCAACTAAAGTGCTAACAGAAATGAGGAGTACGTTTGGATTGCATGATTGTCGATTGCTGTGCATTAACTCCTCTCAAGATGGGTTAGCGAATCATCAAGAAAACTTATGGGCACCATATGTAAGCAAATTTATTTCTTGGGTTCTAGCTCAATTAAGCAAATTTTTTATTTAAGTATCTAATTTTTTTTTGCTATGTCGTCTGACAGAAATCTGATGCTTCATCGAGCCAGCATCTTGGTGGCTTTCTCAGCATTGATGATCTGGATGAGGTATAAAGCTTCTGCTACTTTTTCCTTTTCTCAGCATGCAAATGTTCATGTGTTTATTAATTGAAGTATTATGTGGTGTTTGTGTGTGTGTATCAACTAACTTATAATGATCATTGGTTATACCTTTCTGACAAGTAAAACTTTCTTTTTACATCGGAACAGTTAAGAAATGCTATGCAAGATTTGTCATCCAATTTTATCATACCTCAAATGGAGCAAAGAATACGTGTTTTAAATCAGCAGGTATTATTTTAGTTTCAGATTCATAATTTTACTACATAGTTGGTTCGCTTTTTTTTTTTTTTCCTTATCATTTATGTGATTTAGGTTTCTGCTACAAGGAAAGGTTTTAGGAACCAAATAAAAAATTTATGGTGGAGAAAAGGAAAAGATGATGCAACGGATAGCTCCAGTGGTTCTATGTAATTTCTGCACCTCCATTGTAACTATATTCAGTAAAATTGTTTATATCTAATTATGTTGTTTTTTATGCGACATGCTAACATTACCATTTTCAACCTTTGGAGGTATACTTTTAACTCCATTGAATCACAAATAAGAGTTTTGGGGGACTTTGCTTTTATGTTAAGAGATTATGAGCTGGCTTTGTCAAATTATAGACTACTTTCTACCGACTACAAGCTTGACAAAGCTTGGAAACAGTATGCTGGTGTACAGGTACCTCTTTTTATGTCTTCACACCATCTTTGCTAATGTTGTATGCACGCATAGCAAGCCTTACGCAAAAGGTCTTTTACTAGTATAACAAGGTTAAACCAGTTTTTACCTTCAACCTTGCAATTTAAGTGCTTGATGAGATACGGTCCTTGCATGATTATCAGTAACTTTGTTGCTAAGTGCAGTGTATTCCTCTCATTTTCCATATTTGGTACTCAATAGGTATCAAGAAGATACTTTAATTTTAAACACTCATTTGTGGATTCTCGTAAAGCGCGCAAGGATACTTATATGATTCTTTTAATGCTCTATGATCATGTGTTATACAAGTTCTGTCTGAAATGATCACTGCTTTGTTCATTTACTTAATATGTTGACTTTCCTTTTTCATAAATATCCTAAAACTGTGAGTATATAGTTGTCCATGCTGATTTTGTGTACAGAAATTATAAGTCCTCAAAGGAACCAATTTGGGTGTACATATGTATATTCAAAAATCAGTTCACGAATCTCAATGCTTAGATTCGGGTTTGCTGAAGAATTTGTGTGCCTACTACATATCCTGGACTTTCCATGTTTTTACAAATATCCTGTACTCATTATATTGATGTGTCCATGCTTAAATAATTTACAGAACCTATTACTCTTAAAACAAAAGACTGATTAGTTGTTTGTCATATCTCAAAGCCCCATTCTACTTTTTTTGTTTATATATTTTTTAAGATGACAATCATAAGATGTAGGTTTCTTGAAGATGCATAGACGAAGAAATACTAATGTACTAGAATTTGCTAGGTGGAAAAAATTGGGTGCTTATATGACAATGAAAACTCAGTGATCTTAATGTACTGAACATTACCCGAGATTTGAGAATCTGAATCCCCTAACTATGAGAAAATAAATTAGAATTTCTATGCCTGGAATAAGCCATTCGAAACTTTGAAGGATCTAGTTCTTTTTCTAGTCATTACAACCTAGCAGCTACTATTCACTTAATAACTTTCTCCAGCAATTATTGTAATATGTTACTGGTATACATTAACATAATACTATGTAACAATAATTGGGTCCCCCCCCTCATTTTTTGAAGAAGGAAGTGAACTTAGTTTATGAATACCAGAGACCAGATTCGAACAGTTGTTTAAACAGATATTCCTTCTGTATCACTTCCATTCGTCATGCTTCTTTGCTACCTTACCATGACGATTATTCTTTTATGTAAATGTAAAAAGAGGCACTTGCATTTTATTGAGTTCTATTTGATGCGAGTACCTGAAGCGCTATAACATAGATACTTATTCATATCCTGGCTGCACAACATGAAAGTTATGGACAATTATCTGAATAATATGCAGTCAACAGATTTAACATAATTATTTTGTATCTGTGTACATCTTACGTTGGTGTGTTGCTGTTTTTCTGCATACATCTTAAAGAACTTAAAGATGCCTTGCATTTACTATGATTGATTTCTTTTGCAGGAAATGATGGGGCTGACATACTTTATGTTGGATCAGTCCAGAAAGGATGCCGAGTATTGTATGGAAAATGCATTTCACACTTATTTAGTAAGTATCACGAGTTATCTTTTTAATATTTATCTGGAACCATCTAAATTGTAGTTTTTAGGTTTATTGCAACATTTTTCTCTTTGTCAAGAAACGAGAAATAAATAGCTACTTAGCTTTTAACTGTTATCTAAAAATTGTTATTATTATTAATTTTTGTTTTGAGTTTTTTTAATGAAACAAAACAGAGGTCAATGGTTTCTTGTGTATATAAGCACCGGATTTGATTTTAGGCCAGTGTGCATTTTCTATCATAGGATGTATGAGGCGAGAACTATAATTACTATGGCTTCCATAGTTAAGTTTAAAAAGTTGAAATTAACTGTGACAAGTTTTACATATGATTGGTTCTGTATTATATTTTGCATAGGGGGCTCTCATATTGTCAACACTTTACGGCTATGTGAGTAAGCTCTTGGCCATTCTTCTCTAATTCCTATATTATGAAACTTATGAGTTAATTGGTCACGTGGTGAATGATATACTTTATTCGGAAGACTTTCTTGCCTGTCCAGTTCCTTGTGGATAACCCACAAGGTTTGTGGATGCTGTCCTCCAGCCCAGCTCCATGTAAGAGGCTGAGGAGGATGTGTCTGCAATTTCCATTAGAACACTTTTTTATGTGATATATATTACATTTAACAACAAAAATCATTGACCAATGCAGTGACACTCTTTCTATTATTCCGTGACTTTTGTGCATATGCCAGTTGCAAATTAAGGACCTCATTTTTGAGTAGATACAATTTGTCGTGCATGTGTCCTAATTACTGAGCTTAATACTATATATGATATGGTTTGCTAGGTTCAGATGCACTTAATAGAAGGAAAAAAAAGATGCTTTAGTTTGGCAAAGATGTTTCTATCCGACTTGATACTGTTGCTAAATTTACATTACTTTTTTATACTTTTTGGATGCATCTCAGAGAATCGGGTCATCTGGCATGCGTAATGCTACACGGTGTGGCCTCTGGTGGGCAGAAATGCTGAAGACAAGGGACCAGTGTAAAGAAGCTGCCACTGTGTACTTTCGTATCTCTGGTGAGGTAATGCCCAAGTTTGTGATAACGAATCTCAATAGTGTTGCATATCATAGGGCACTAATATATTTATCTATATTTTGCACAGGAGCCTCTCCATTCAGCTGTGATGCTAGAGCAAGCATCTTATTGTTACCTGTTAGCCGACCCACCCATGTTACGGAAGTATGGATTTCATCTTATACTTTCTGGTGATTTATACCAGAAGTGTGATCAGGTAGATAATGTATGTTGCAATAGTTTACGTGATATATTATTTTTTTTGTAAATGCTTATGATCATGCCAAAACCAATATTAGATTAAACATGCAATCCGAACATATCGAGGAGCTCTTTCAGTGTTTAAAGGAACCAAGTGGAGCCATATTCGAGATCATGTCCATTTTCATATTGGAAAGTAAGTGTGAGGGTTTGTAGTTGGTTCATTTTTAAATATGTATTCCCTGACAACGACCCTAAATTGTTTAAAGTAACCTGGTGATGTTGCAGGTGGTATGCCTTTCTTGATACATTTGATGTGGCAATTAAAAATATGTTGGAAATATTAGCTTGTGGTCATCAATCGAAGGCAACCCAGGAGTTGTTTCTCACGGACTTTTTCAATACAGTGCAGGTCAATATACTTATTAGTATAAAGTTTTTTCCTTTCGGGTCAGTCAGTGATTTGATCTGTAATCCTTGCTTCATGTTTTACTTGTGTTGATGAACATTGATGTCACCAATATATCCCTCATAATATTAGTGTTGTGAGAAATATATTGGGCGTGATCTCGGAAGTGGTTTCATGAATTTGCTTTGTTCATCAGACTTGGCACATCTTTATGGCATGTCATATATAAATTAACGTGTATGTTATAGTTAAGTCATTATGAAGTGCCAACATTTTAGCGTTATGTGACTTTTTGAGTTTGATTGTAACTGAATATATTAGTTAATGTGTATAATATAGTAAATAAAATTTCATGTGGCTTAGGCTCTTTTAAAATTATGCGAGAGTAATTGCAAACCAATAAATATGAGATTTTTATCAGTTTTAACTTATAATAATTTTTTTTAAGTGAGGTGGTTGAAACTGTTAAGAAATACCTTACATGCTTATTTCAGGTATTCATCAAACGATGAAAGCATTGTTTGGTAAATGCTCTGATCTTACCTTACCAGTTATGTAAGGAATATATGATAGTGGTTGGGATAGTTTAGAAGTACTTAATGATTTGAATTAGAAGCACGTGTCTAACTTCAATTTGAAACGTCGGATCAGAGTAGTTGATCATATTTTTAATAGATCCCTTGGGGCTTAGCATGTGGTGCAAGGTGTGGGTAGGATAGAGTTTGGAGTTTCTAATGTTTGATAATCTCCATATAGTACTATTCCCATTTTTATATTACTATAGAATTGCATTGCATGCTTGACAATTTTTATTTGTGCACCCACACTATTATTGTTTTAGATTTCTCCTCTTGTTTCTTGTTTAGAATCCTTAGACGAATTATTCTTTGCTATCTACTTTAATTCTTATAGTACACTGTCTAAGCCGGGAGTCGTTTTGGAAACAGCCTCTTCATTCATTAGAATCATTCATTAGAATGGAGGTAAGGTCTTTGTATATCTTACCCTCCCAGATATTCTGTAAGAGTGGGATATACTGGGTCTTTTTGGTTGGTTGGTTTTCTTTTTTATTCCTCTCTTCCATGTCTACCAATAATAGAGGGTTTCTCGGTGTCAATCTTTTATGACCTGATACAGACATGCATTAACCGTATCTTTCTTTCAACATTAAGGCTAAATTGATAATCAAGAGTTCAACACGTCTTTTGTGTGTTACATTTATTAATGTTTGGAATGTTTGCTCAATCCTGTCCGTGCTCCATATAGGTTCAATAATCCTGTGTAAGCATGAAGATGGCCTTATTTTGGTTTAGGGGAGAAAATAAATCTAGGCAAAATTTTGTACTGGCTTTATCTGTTCTCTGCTTGTACCTGATGTTTATTTTTATTTTTTTGCGTGTGGATTGAAACTTTTGATCTTTTATAAATTGGTCTCCATCCTACGTTGTACCCAGTTTTACGATTCTCCTAATACAGCTAAACTAGTTGATCTGAATGTCCATAGTTTTCATCCTTCTACTTTTTACCTAAAGTCTTTTATGCTTGTTTATGATTGTATAGAAAACGGGGAGGACTTTTGAGGTCTTGAAGCTTCAGTTACCAGTCATTGACCTACCTTCACTAAAGGTTGTTTTTGAAGATCGTCGTACCTATGCATCTCCTACAGCTGTAAGTAGAACTATATAAATATTTCATCTGTCAAAGTGTTTGATAAAATTGATTAATGTGCAAAGTCAAATCTTACATAAAAGTTTGTGTTATTTTTTGTCAGAACGGACTCCTATAAATATTCTATTGTATTTAATATTTTGCTGCAAGTTTTTCTTTTTAGTAATGCTATAAAAATTGTCTTATAAAGTGTTTTTTTTTAAATTTAGGTTAGTGTTAAAGAAAATTTGTGGCAATCTTTGGAAGAGGACATGTTACCATCATTATTAACTAGTGTCAGATCAAGTTGGCTGCATGTACAATCAACGCTGCTGCCAACAAAAGCCAAGGATTCAAATGTTTGTGTATCAGGAGGTATGAAGGTTATCATGTTTTATGTATAAATCTCTGTTCATGTTGCTTTTGTAATGCTAATACCTGTGTTTCATATTACTCGTGGTATATCATACTCCTACTCTTTTACCTATAAAACCGAAAAGGTTGAGACAATTCTCACAATATTAACCTTTAAAGTGAAGTTTAACTTATTATATTAATAGGCAAAATTTTGGTTACTTCTTTGTTTGTGCATTGTAAATTGTTGTGTTCTATAGTCCTCTATAGCTTTACTAATATTGTTGTTGTTCTGTGATTCCCATATAGTGCTGATATTAAATAACTTATGGACTCCGTACAATTTACTATCATTATTTGTCCCTTAGACCAGAATATTATACTACATGTGATCACAAAACTAATATTTTTTGTGCAACTTCTATTACTGCTATATAAGACGGCTAACAATCTGCTTAGTTCCAAACTAATCCATATGGATCAAACTGCTGAGGTCATAAATATCTGTTTCAATCTTTAGTGTTTTATTTGTAGACACCACAAATCAATATTGGGTATGATTTTTTTTTTTATAGAGAACATATCGTGAATATCTATAAAAAATACGACCTATGTTTTCCAGCAAAGCATGGTTTAGTTGGAATTACTAAAGAGATATAGTTGATAAATTAACAATGCTATTTAACTACATATTTTTCTAACTGTCCTACTTTTTACACTTGCAGAGGCAATTTCTGTTGATATTGGATTTAGAAATCCTCTCCAAATATCTCTTTCCATTTCTTCCATTTCACTTGTATGCGAGCATTCATCAGGTTCTGAAGAAGGGGAAATGGGTTAGTTTCTTAGAATTTGCATGCTCTTTGGTGTCTGTTCTATTTTCCTCGTCTATTCTTCTGTAATATTCTCTGTGACCTGAGCTGAGATTACATCTAATACACAATTCATTTTACATATCCATTGGCCAATTCTTTGCTGTTGTATTTTAACGAAAATACCGATTTTAACACCTTCTGGAACGTAGTATCATTTTGCTACTTAAGGTGATCCCCACTTTTTTTGGGTAATGGTCAAGTACAGAAGTGTAATTAAATGCTCATGCACCCTTGCCTCTACTGAGGCTTGAACCCTCCACATCCCTAGGCTATAGCCTGGAAAATAACATGATTCTCACGTGGGTCCAGAATGCATCTCTTGATAATTCTTAATCTTTCTGTGCTTGCATAATTTAAGAATAAAATATAGCTCAACTGAATGTTGCAGATGCTAAAAGCTCAACTTCGGAAATTTACAAAGATGAGGATCACAAGATTTCTGTCATTAGGTAGTATGAATATACTTTGTTCTCCAAATTTGAAACTAAATCATTCTAGTTGGTGAACTTATATCTATAGGAACTCATATTTGCCTAAGATTGTTTAAGAATCAACTTATTTAATGTTCAGGGAGCTGAATTCGGATACAACTTTATTTACAGCAAATGAGGTTGATGTTTCACTAGGTGGAGGGGAAACAATTATGGTGAGTTTAAATGTTAAGTTTATCAACTTTTAATATATTTAAATGCTACGTGTCATTACCTTTTATTTTAAAATGTTTAATTTTCTAATAAAATCATGGGGTGTGGGTGGTTGGTTCCTGGTGATGGTTCAGGGACACTACAAATTGACAATATGTAGGGTAGACCATAGAAGAGAGAATATTAATTTAGTCGGATATTAGAAGGTGCCATTGTATTGCATGTCCTAGCAGTTCTGGAAGTGTTTTTTTCTGAGCGTAATGTAATCTTTAATCATTAGTACTCTTGAATTTTAGCACATGCTTGTGCTGTTGTGCACGAATAATTTGACTAGTAAGAAGGCTAACGATTTCCTTTCTGTTTGTCTCTATCTTTCAGGTGCAGCTCAAGGTTACTCCCAAAGTAGAAGGCGCCCTGAAAATTGTTGGCGTTAGATGGAAACTATCAGGTTCAGTTGTTGGTTTTCATAAATTTCAGTCTGACATGCTCGAAAAGAAAACTGCAAAGGGAAGGAGGAAAGTTAGGCAATCTCCTCTCGACAACCTTAGTTTTCTAGTAATCAAGGTGCATGCTGTTTCTCTTTGTGCACAATTTTATGTGCCTTTAAATCCATTTACTGATTTTTTTATTTCCTTGGTGAAATTCTGTGCACTAAGCTCCTGTTTGTTTCACGCTCTAGATATTTTATTGTGTTTCTTTCTGTTAATTTAAACTTCCAGAGCTTACCAAAACTTGAAAGCTTCGTTCATCATCTACCTAAAACAGTCCGTGCTGGAGATTTACAACGGCTAACACTGGAATTGAGAAATCCTTCAGAAATACCGGTGAAGGTAAGATGCACATTTCGGTTTGGTATACTATAAATCCGATACTTGTGTTCATGTAATATTTAACTACAGGAAAGCATATATCTGTATCTCTTTCATTACTGATGAGGTGTTTTCTAACCTATTCAAATTTCTACTCAGGGGGAAAAAATAATTTATATTCATTAAGTAGGCTTAAATTTTTTATTCAGGAATGTCAAATTTAGTCAATTTATATATCCTGATGTCTCTTCGCAGAATATGAAGATGAAGATTAGTCATCCAAGATTTTTAAGTGTTGGGAACCCAGAAATTTTGAGTATGGAATTTCCTACTTGTCTAGAGAAAAAGGCGAGTTTTGCAAAACATGACAAAGATGTCAAAAGTAAAGCTCCAGGCAAACTATTTCTTTTTCCTGAGGTCAGTTTTGGCTGTCTTTTTGGTTGGTTAACATTCGGGATTCTAGTTCATCCTGTGCTTGTCTTGATTTTTTTTTTTTTTAAAATTCTAGAACACGGAAATACACTGCGAGAACCCCTTATTGTGGCCACTTTGGCTCTGGGCTGCTACTCCTGGAAAGTTTTCATTTCTTATGTCAATATACTATGAGATGGGAGATATATCAAGCATCATTAGATATCGCACCTTACGAATCCAACACACTTTAGAGGTAACTGTTATAAAAGATTGTTGGGAATATTTTATTTAATAAAAATTCCCCAGTGGGGATGTATATTCTTAGAGAAGTAATTAGTCCTCTTTTTAGTCCTCTCTCTCTCTCTATTCTCTCTCTATTCTCTCTCCTCTCTCTCTGACACACACACACAGGTAAATTTCCTTGATTACATGAACTTCTACTGTCCTGCTTTAACTATATGCATGATTAATGGTTCTCAATTTCATACTGTTACTTGTCCCTGTATATGATAGGTGTTACCGTCATTGGACATCTCATTCCAAATCAGCCCCTGTCCTTTAAAGTTGCAAGAGTACCTTGTAAGGATGAGTATTGTCAACCAAACAAGATTAGAGAGCTTTAAGCTTCATCAGTTGTCTGCTGTTGGCAAGGAATGGGAGATATCGTTGTTGCAACCTATTGATGCATTATTTCCTTCGGAAGTTCTAACGGCGGGTCAAGCATTATCATGTTTTTTCAAGTTAAAGGTTGGCATGAGCACAAAGATATTTTACTTTTAAGTTTTCACTCAGTGATGGTACTGCTTGAGGAAGTAACTTGAACTATATCTCTTCTCTTTCATATCGTAATTTTGAATGGCTCTATTTCTGATTTATTTTTTGATTAATATAAGGTAATATTGCTTTGTATTTAGAATTAGGACTTGCTGGCACTACATTGTCCTAGGGCCTTAATATGTGCCTACCTTGCCTATAACCACTGCCCCAGGCCAGCAGTTTAAGATCGTCAGATTCATTTCCCAGATTGTTGCATTTTTCTAGTATAGGTTTATGTACTTTAAATTTATAATTCTGATTTATGTTTTCTATGCTGGAACACAGGTAGCTACTTACTTTTTTTTTAGCGATTTTCATCCTGTGTACTTTTTCCTTTTCAAATAATTAAATGATGTTTTTAGCCTGCAGCTATGCTTTTTTCTTTTATCCTCTAGGTATTTTCAACACGTGTATCACAAGATTTCGACTGGAAATGTTCAGGTGTTAAAAATATGGGGAAATCTGTATCCGGTTACTTTGTTAAATTAAATTTGTGTTTACAGCAAAACTTGATTTCAACTTGAAATGTTCATGTGTTAAAAAAATGGGGAAAATTGTATCCGGTTGCATTATAAAATTAAATTTATGCTTGTAGCAAAATTTCGTTTTGTAAAATAACTTCCCTGTTTAATTCTAATGGTTGAATCTTATTGTTTCAGAACAAGAAATCAGAAACTGCTGAAAACGAGGTCTCATCTCCGACGACTTCAGAAGGAGCTACTTTGAGATTGAGCCATGGCAGCAGTGAAGCATTAATTGACACACGCTGTTCACCGTTAGTTGAATTTCATCATCATGAGAGAGTGTACCAGAAAGCCTATCAGCAGGTGCATATTATTTCCTGCAAATTTATCTTGCATGCTGTCAATGTAGAGTGTAAGCCTATTATACTATTTTTAACTTGATATCATTGAATCAGTATCAAATTAGAACTTTGTTCATTATTATATCTTAGAACCAACAGGAGCCTTAGATTTTTGTATAATCAGCAACTCATGTTTATTTGTTGTGTTACAGAATACATGTGTTTTGTTCAGCTGCAGCATACAATTTTTGTTATAAAATATAAACATGGTGTTCTGCAAACAATTTTTAAGGAAATTGCTTAATAATTTTTAAAATTAAATTGTATTTTTGCATAACACAATATTTTTCTGAATTTTATAAAAAAATTAATTTAAGTAATATTTAAAAAATATTTATAAATGAAATAAAATAGGACAACCCTGACAAAAAATATAATACAATAGGACAACCTATAGAATTATAAAAATTAGTTTTAAGGCACCAAGAATAAGTTGGTTCTAAGAGCAAGTCTAACAGGCTCCTAATTCATTCTTTATTTATAATATAAAAAATAAGCTCTTAGTAGTTTAGGACGTAGATACGTTATATGAGAAAGATGGCAGGTTCATATTATATTCTAAAATATTAGTTAGGACATCCATTTAAAGAGGGGTTGGTTGCTTAAAAATAAGTAGTGGAATCATATTATCGGTGGTTCGAGGAACCACTATGACATTGTTAGAACACTTTTTTTTGCTTTAATTCCTTAAATTTCAATTTAAGAGGAAGAATAGCTAGTCTGTTGGACTTGCTCTAAGGGAACCTGACCCTCATATTATACATCCATCTTCTGTATATATATTAAAATTGAAATTTAGCATATAGCTATGACCTCCCAAATTGTAAATTTAAATTATAATTAGTTAAACGAGATTTTATCCATCAGATTTAGAAGAGACTAGAGTTTTGCTTGCTTTTCTTCTTTGTGGTTCTGTTATAGAAAAAAACCAATGCTAATATTTGTCCGTGTGTTGCTGAAGCAGGAACGACAAACAGTTGACTTCATGTTGATTTCACGGCCACAGAGGAGTAATAACAATCCAGGGAAACCGCAAAAGGATTCATTCGACATAGCTGCGCACTTTGCATGTCACTGCAGGCAAGAATTGTGCAATGAGTTCATGTACTTGAATATCTTTAATATGTTTATGGCTTAATATCCTTTTTTCCCCTTGTATCTTGATATTTAAGGTGTTCTATTAGATGTTTTAATCATGTGTTGTAAGCTATTATATGTGTTTTTAACTCCCTCTACCTTATTCATGTTTACAGTACTGCTAATGCAAGCCCAGTATGTTGGCTCATGGATGGACCGCGGATCATACATCACAATTTTTTGTCATCTCTCTGTGAGATAAAGCTAAAACTTACCATTTACAATTCATCAGATGTTAGTGTGTCGGTTCACATTAGTACATTTGATTCTATTCCGCCTGGCTCATCAAGCACATCAAGTTCGGTTCTTCCTGCTAATGAAGCAGGATGGCATGATATATCATCGACAAATGAATCAAAAGTTACTACTAGCATTGCTGGTTCTGGATCTGGAATTCGCAGGTCGACTTCACCAGAATGCGTTCCTCCTTTCATTTGGTCAGGGGCAAGTTCCACTTGTGTAAAGCTTGAGCCTAAGTCCACAACTGAAGTTCCACTCTTAATATGTGTATTTTCTCCTGGAATACATGATCTATCAAATTATGCTTTGCACTGGAATATTCAATCTTCTGCAGACTATAAAGCCGCTGAAGATGGAGAGGGAGTATTCTCAGGAACATGTGATGGGCATCCTTACTATCTAACAGTGTTGCAACACGAGTAGGATATAGGCGTTACATTTTGGTGTATAATTTTGGTCTAATATCATTTTTTGGTTCGAAATTAGCCATCTTAGTTGTGTAGTTTTCTTTTTGTATGGCAGCTTGTAAACTATGGTCGGTTCCATAATTTCATGTATTTATATAACAATAGCATATTAGATACCAAAAAGAAAAATTAGAATAAAGCTACAGGGAAATAGTTTGGAATTTGAAATTTCACCGTAAAATCCCGATTCTCAAATGAGCAATGTGTCAATTAATTGGCGACGAAGTGACTGATTTTTATTACTGATCATCTTTTATCATATAGCATATGATATTAATTTTTTAGATTGGTGATGGTGATTGCCGATTGGTCTGGTCACCTTTATACATGCTTCAACGAATGTGGGCGTGTTGCCGCTCCATAGATTTTTTGCTGATTGAATTTGGTAAACCATACAAGTTAAATAGGAATTGTACTCCTACATTCAGCTTATATCATACTCCCTCTATCCCAATATACGTTTCCGCTTTTGACTTTCGGTACTGTTCACGGTAAGCGATTGACTACTAATTTATGTCTAATCTATAATATCAAACATAATCATGAGTGATCTCGTTGGATTCGTATTTATCAGTACTTTAATATAGTAAAATTTTTATATTTAATACTAATACGAATTTAAAGATATTAACAATCAAAAGTGTGCATTGGCAAACGTGTTCAACACAAAAAGGAAACGTTTTTAGGGACAGAGGGAGTACTATTTTAAAGTCAGGAGTAATATACAGGGGAATTTAGTTTTGGAGGTATAGATAATATATTAATATAGGATAAACTAGTCCTAAAATAAAAACTAGAAATCCATCCTAGCCATCCATTACTTTCTTATAACTTCAAATCTTAGCCACTCATTTAATTTTAATTAAATTCAGTTCACTAAAATTCATAACCGATTTTTACTCTCTCTCACTCTTCCATTTCTTTCTCCATCTCTCTCCAGTTTTTTAGTTTTAATCCATTAAATATTGTTCATCTAGTTTCGGAAAAGAAATAACTTCGAAAACTTTGTTGAAAACACAGATTTAGTGATTATTAATTTGTAAAGAGATCATCTGCCTGTCAATTGGTTGTTTAAAGACGATTATAGCTGATTTGGATAAAATTAGAGTTAATCAATGTAAATTATCTTGTTTTATATGTTTTGATATGTTGAAAAGTTCATTTTTTGATTTATTTAGGTTTTTTGTATCTTTCTGTGATTTTAAGTTGTATAACGAATAGTTTGAGCTTAATTTTTTAATTATATATATGATTAATGTTAGTTGTGATTTGTTTATGTGATTATATGCTCATCTATTAGTGATTATATATGTTATCTATTAGTGATTATTTATGTGTTACATATTTCAGTATTAGTTAATTATGTATTAGTGATTGTTTGTGTCTGATATACAGAGAAATAGACAAATAGAGATTGATATAATTCTTGAATAGAGAAAAGAACTATAGATATAATCAGTTAGCGAGATAAAAAGAATAACGGAATTTTAGAGATAGAAATAAATTTGTTAGTTTGTTGTAATCGTATTCGTAATATTTTATTTATTATTAAATTGCATTATAAATATGTATCTGTGATTTTTTATTATTACATTATAATAATTGCATTGATTATACAATTTTTCAGTTATTTTGTTATATGTATTCGGTTATTGTTTTATATTTTTTAGATTCGTTTTGCGGAGATTCTTCTAGGAGTGGCAGTGATGTTGGTATCGGTGTTGTTACCTATCTTTCTTCAACATAAAGTGAAAATAGTTCGAGAAATTATACTATATCTCCTAGTGGTATTAGGTATTATATACCTAGTTGTGTTGTTGAGAATGACGTGCCTTACACTAATCAGGTTTTTGAGAGTGTAGATCAAGGTTATCAGTTTTATAATACTTATGCTCGTTCAGATGGTTTTAGCGTTCGCAAAATAACTGAAAAGCTAGATGATGCCGGTACTGTTTTGTTGAAACATTTTGTTTGTAGTTGTGAAGGGTTCAATAATCCTAAGGATGATCCAAAAGTTTTGAAGAAGAGACGTTATGTTACTCTTAGGTGTGGATGTAAAGCAAAGATGGTTTTGAAGTATATGGTTCCGAATCCTAAGGATGATCCAAAAGTTTTGAAGAAAAAAAGTTTTGTTACTCGTAGGTGTGGATGTAAAGTAAAGATGGTTTTGAAGAATATGGCTCCGAATAAATATTTTGTGTACTGCTTTGTTGCGCATCACAATCATCCCTTGACATGTGAAAAATGTCATCATTTTTTGCGGTTTAGTCGTGAGATGACTACTAGTTTGAGGAATATCTGTTATAATGGTGCAAAGGTGAATATTGGTGTTAGTAAGTCATTTAGTTTTGCCAAGGAAATGTATGGTGGATATGCTAATGTTGGTGCTTCGCTGCAAGATTTTCGGAACTTCAATAGGGATTTGAAATTGTTTATTGGTGATAAGGATGCATAAATGATAATTGACAAATTTAAACGTACCCCGGATAAATCTAAATCCTTCTTTTATGCTTATGATGTTGATTCTTATAGTCGTCTCACAAAACTATTTTGGGCTGATTCTATTGGTCGTAGAAATTTTGAATTGTATGGTGATGCAATATCATTTGATGCAACATTTGATACAAATAGGTACTTGACATCTATTTACTCTAATTGTACACTGAGTTTTTGTTTTGTTTTTTCTATTTAGTTTTTAACTCTATTCTGTTTTTTAATATTTATTTTTCCACGTATAATTTGATTTTTGCACCATTTACTGGCGTTGACAAACACGACAGATGTGTAACTTTTGCATCCCGTCTTCTTTCACATGAGAGTGTTGCTATTACAGTTGGGCTTTTGGCCATCTTGTAAAAGCAATGGGAAGGAATCATGTTTTGATTATTACTGATCAGTGTCTTGCTATGAAGGTGTTTGTGCGTGATGTATTTTCTGATGTTAATGGTCTTGTTGGTAGTAAGCATCGTTTATGCATGTGGCATATAATGGAGAAATTCTCAGTTAAGATATTATAATGATATTTATAAATGATTAGGAAAATAATGTTTAGTTATTAATTTGATATTTATTAGTGATTAAAATTAATGTTTTAGTGAATTTTTATATTCCCTTTTGTTTTTCCATCTATCATTGTTCTTCCTTGTTATTAATAAATGAGACATTTATTAATGATTAAAATAATTGTTTCTTGTATTTTTTATTTTGTTTTGTTATTTTGTTTTGTTTTTTTAAACAGCTTGGTAATCGATTATACAAGGAGACAGACTTCATGGAGAAAATGAAAACTTATATATGGTCATCTATTATTGAAACTGAAGAGTTTGAGAGCGGATGGGAGACAATTATAAAGGAATTTAATTTAGAAAATAATAAGTTATTGCAAGATATGTATGCTCTAAAGGCTTCATGGAATCCTGCATTTTTTAGAAATGAGCCAATGTTTGGGTTGCTAAGAACTACTTCAAGATCTGAGAGTGAAAACTCATTTTTTGGGCAGTTTCATAAACAAGAAGATACGTTATGTGAATTTTGGTTGCGTTTTGAGAGAGCAATGGACAAGCAAATGAATGAGACAGTTAGACTGGATCATGAGTCAAAGTCAAGTCTTCCTACGACATTGTCAAAGTGGTTTATAGAAGATGATGCAACCACTTTGTATACATGTACTATTTTTTATAAAATTCAGGAAGAAATCCTCGCTTCTTGTTTGAAAATGCAAATTAAGCGTATGAGTGAAGAAGTTAACGGTGTTACTCATTTTGAAATCAGGGATGTGAGGGTAAAAGATAAACTTTTTAAGGTTAATCTCTTTTACTATTCTGTTTCTTTTCATCTTTTATTAGTGATTATTTTTTATTTTTTAATGATTGGATGTGTTTGTTTTAGTGATTTAGAGTTGTATAATTAGTGATTATAATGTGTTCATTATATTTTATGCAGGTTTCCGTTAGTATGAACCATGCTGTATGTTCTTGCAAGAAATTTGTGATGTGTGGTATTGTTTGCAGACATGCATTTTGTGGTTTGAAATAAATTGGGGTTACCAAATTTCCAAGAAGCCTTGTTTTTAATCGTTGGATGCAAACTGCTGATAGTGGAACTTCATCGAATTTAGATGTGGTAACCAGTGATTATTTTAAGATGGAACAAGTATCTTTAAAACTGACCATAATTTGGTTTGATTTTCGCCAAGCAGTTGACAAGGATGGGGTAGAAATGGATAGACTTGAGCATGTACATAGCACTATAAAGAAGTTAAATACAAAGTTGGATGCTTATGATGGATCTATTGTCAGTTTTACGAAAAAGGATCATATTGTTGCAATGGTCGGTCAGCAACCTGAAGGAGAAGTGAACATTCTTCCACCTAATGTTTGTAAGAACAAAGGAAACTACTTTAAGAGGCTGATGAGTGATAGGGAAAAAGCAATTAACAAATCGAAGAAAAGAAGTCGGAAGTGTGCACTATGTCACGTAACAACTCATGATGCAAGAAGATGTGTAAAAAGGAAGAAATCCAGTGTTGAATAAAATTGATCGTGAACTTCTGTTTAGGCAATTTAAAATTTTGATATATAGATTGTTGAACTTTTTACGGGACGAGTTTAAATTTTGATATATAGACCGTGTACTTGTATATGTTTGTGACTTTCATTATGATATGATATGCTGCATATCGTTATAAAATTTTTAGTATTAGAAGAATGGAAAAAGACAAACTTTTTAAGATTAATCTATTATACTAGGCTGTTACTTTTCACTTTTTATAAGTGATTAATTGTAATGTTTTAGTGATCGGGTTTGTTTTGTTTAGTGATTTTTTGTTTAATAATTAGTGATTATAGTGTGTTTCACTATATTTTGTGCAGGTTTATGATGGAAAACATACTTTATGTTCTTGCAAGAGATTTGTGAGTACTATTTAGATAATTTAAATTTTTTACTTATATAGATTGTTTAATTTTTACTAAACAAGCTTATATTTTTTATTGTTATAAAATATGTTTGAGACTTTTATTATGATATGATATATTTTTATATTATTTTTATCATTATATTTAGAGGAATACCTTGACTTTATATTAATATAAAATTTATGTCATTTTTATTTGTTATAAAATTTATGTCTTATACAGATAAATGTTATACCATGACTTTATATTAATATTTAATCAAAACATTATCCAACAACTCTTTTTCAAAAAAAAAATATTATTGAGCAACTAAAACAAACATAACATATAAATTTTAAATTGTAACAATGTATTTTCAGAAACATTCATAATATTTGAAATTTGAATCACATCGTCATTCTTCAATTTCCGAAACGGAAAGTACTAAAACATTAACACTGCTTCTACTTAAACGTTAATATCACACAGAGTTTCCAACTATTTAAATTAGTATTTTCCAAAGATAGAACATAATAGAACTAGTCTCTTACAAATTTGTTCTTTGCAGCTTCATCAAATGTACTTGTCAAGTTTTTTGCAAAAGTTACATTTTTTATTTTTGTAGACTGCTCTTCTCTGTCTTCTTGATTATTGGTCATTCTTTGCTCCTGAGACTGTTGAGAGGATTCAATCACCAAGTTCATTAGCTTATTTGAGGCAACTTTAATATAAAGTTCCTTTCATTCCTTGATGATTTCCTGCCTTGTAGAATTGAGCTGTGATGATAGTATAGCACTGTTATACTTGATTCGAAGCCTGTTGAGCTAATTTTCCTGCCCATTCTGCAATTAAAAAAATTATAAGACTACAATGATTAGGTGTTCAAAATTTTTTATGATTATTTTTGTATTTTTAGTGAGTATTTTGGAAGTTTTTGTATACCGGTTCTTCTTTCAACCCTGTTTGTCAGTTCTTTGCATCTCCTTTATAAATCTCCATGTGTCTGATTAGGAATATGCCACAATCAATTAAATTGTTTGATGTCTGCCATAACATTTTCAAAAAATTTAGCTTCAAGCTTTTGATCCTATTCGCCGCCATGACATGTCCCTTTGCTTTCATGTACTTGACAAAGTGTGAATGCTGAAATAAATTAAAAAAAATTTAGTTACATGAATTTACTGAATAAATTGAAAAAATTAAGTGTTGATATTTTTATACTAGAGTTTTTGGTTTTTGTCCATAGCAGATTTTTGGATCATCATTCCTTCTTATATAGTCAATTATTTCCCATGCTGGATTCTTGATATTGTAGTAAATCAAATAGAAATGCTCATATGCAATAATTGGGAAAAACACCTGTAATAAATTTGGTATCAGATTTGTAAATATGGCAATAATATCGTAGCAAATTGAATAGAAATGCTCATACAATAATTTTGAATTTTACCTTATCCATACTATCAAACCTTGTCCTCTTGAATTTTTGAAGCTTCCTATCCATATTCTCAGCAAATATCGGATATGTTGCAGTAACGCTCTTGTCAGTATCCAAACTTGGATGCTGTTAAATATGTATGTTTTGAAATTAGAACTGGACATTTGATAAATAAGTTTATAATCTTTATGAATATTAGTGGATAGATTAATTACCACACAATCAATAGTACATAATATACGCAATGGAGACTCCTCTGCCTTGTACTTTTTATTATCATTCTGAATAATTGCGTATGTGTCGATTACTGCACTTGCTCAATTATTGTTGATTTTCAGAGTTTGCATATCTTCCTTTATGCAAAAGAAATCATCCATGCTAAACATCATCTCCTTGCCAATAGTTAATTGGTTATTATACTGCTTTACTTATATACTGCAGTGTATAATTGAATACAACAAATATGTAGTACTTACATTAAATCTCTTTTTTGTAGTGTAAATCTCCATAATCCAACCTCTTGACTTATAAAATTTGATTCAATATTTATCATTCTCTCAACATATGGTGATTTTCCAAATCTACCTAACTTTCGGAGACGTGTGCTTTTCTCTCTGATTGTTGGTTTAGCAGTAATGCAATCAGTATGTTAGGCCACACACACTGTAGAAGGGGGTTGAATACATTGTTTAGCACAATCAAATCAAATATAAGAACTCAAGTAACAGAAAATAGATTTTATTCAACACAATAAATTCTGTTACAATATGGAACTGTCCTCTCTCAGTGATGAACAAATTATCACGAGAGCTGCTAGAGTTACAAAGAATAATAACTTCGATAATCGTAACACTTATAGTGTAAACTCTATGCCTGTGTTTATATATTACACATTTATAAGATAATCTTCTAATTGATATGGAATATAATTCTCCTTCCTAAAATATATCAACTAGTTATTTTTCTTCAAGTTTTCTATTCTTCATATAATTCCTTCTTCATGCACAATTCTTTCTATCTTAGTCTCGATCTTCTTTCCTTTCAATCAGCCACCTGCCTTATCTGAAAGTCATCTTAAGTCCTGATATTATCTCCTGATAAATATCTTCTGAACCTTAAGTTCTGATAACTTATGTTTTGATATCTTAAGTTCTGTCTTCAGTTTAAGTGCTGATTTCCAGTTAAGTACTGATCTGTCCTGTTATGTAAGATCTGAAAACTAAACACAAATCATATTACACATGACATTATCAAATATATCTAACAATCTCCCCCAACTTGTAAATTAGCATAATATACAAGTTCAACAGATATTTGATGATGTCAAAAACATTCAGTACAAATGCATGAGAATTTGACTAGATAACTACAACTTACAATCCTTTCAGCTTTACCAACTTTAACTTTTGATAACCGCTTCAGTCTGTATAAACTTTAGAATTTAAGTAGTTGTAGATCTTTGACTTGGCTTCAATTTTCAATTTCTTCTGATCTCTTTGATATCAGGAGTTGTCCTGAGATAGTTCTTCAACAAACATCTCTCTGCATATTCAAGTTCATTGACCATCCTCCTTTTAGCATTTATCAATTCAGCCGTATCTTCTCCAGTTTGAAAAATAGCTGCTCTGAGATCATTTATCTTAGCTTTTCTTATCTCCTGATCTAGTCTAATCAGATATGCCTTGTCAGACTCTAGATTAAATTCCACAACCTTATAACCCAAAAAAGTAGTTATAATCCTAGTAGAGTTAGGCTTCATATCGACAATATCACCCTTGTGATCTCTGTACTTGGGACAATATGTGTTGTCAGACTTTACAAAATAAAGCTTCTTCTGTCTTTGAATTTGAGACTTTAAATATCCTGCAACACTATCTGTTAATCTGTCTTTCACTTGAAGTAGGAATAGAACATGTTCCAGTTCTTCAAAATACTTCAGTGGTATATCATTTTTCTTAATCTGGTATACCCTTCCATCTGTCATAAAATATAACAAGATATGTTCTTTCAAGAAGGTATGGTAAACCATTTATACAGATTCAAGTCGATTCAATCTTTCAGGAGTTGCTCCAACACCTGGTTCACTTAAGGAAGTTGGATCATTGGTAGTGTTATGTACTCTTCTTTCATCAGAACTACCCAACCCAGATTTATCTCTTGCTTCCTAACCTGTAACAACTCTTGCTTCAAAACCACCTATTGCAGTCTTCAAAGATTGAGTCTTTTTAGCTTTGGTGAATCCTGGTAGGAGTATCTTTGAAAGTTTAACATGAGCAATGTTAGAGGTTTCCTTTTCCTTATCTTCTGATATCAAGCCAACTTGAGCTATGTCAGAGGTTGCTTGCTTCACTGTCATATCAGAACTTACTAAATCTTGACTCTGAACAACATGAGACATGTCAGAGGTTGTTTAAAAAATCTTCTTTAAAATCAGAGTAAGATTAGCATCTGCTTCTTCATCAATTATTTCTTCATCCATAACTGGCATATAAACCTTTACAGCTTCATCAACTTTTTCTTTGCCCATGGACCTTGGATCAATTTCCATTTGTGATTTGGCCTTGGTTGCCTCAGAACTTGTTCTTTCCTTTATCACAATACCCTTAGGCTTTGGAAATTTCTTTTCAACAACAGAAGCTTCAGATTTTGTCTTGACACCTTCTGCTTTGAGTCTAGCTTCTTTTTCCTTTAGACTCTCAAAGTCCATTCCTGGATTTTCTTTAAGAAATAACTGCTTTGAAATTTCTTCATCAAGTTCTAGATATCCACCAGAACTTATCCTTTTACCAGTATCAGAACTTATTCTTCTCCCAGTATCAGAACTTGTTCCTTGACTTGTAATTCTAGATTTACTTGACAAAATTCCTTTTCCTTGACCTTGACCTCTACCCTTATTAGAGTTTCCCTGGTCATCATTTCCATCATCCTTTCCTTTCAGTGTATGAATAGATTTGCATTTGGACTTAATCACTTTCTCCCCTTTTTTGGCATCAGCAGGTAATAGAAGAGAGACAAGTAATTCCACTGAGGATTGGATCTCATTGAGTTGACTTTGGTGAGAAGCCTGATTCTGCAGAATTTCTTCAATTTGAGCTTGTTGCTTCTCCTGAGTTTTCTCAATGTAGGCAATTCTGTTAAAGGCTGGCTTGAAAAATCTGTTCTTTTTAAGTTTCATATTCATATCTTGCTGGATTTGAGCTTCCTGAATTTTGTTCACCTTGTCATGAGTTATTGAGTGTTGATCTTGAAGGTGCCTTGTACTCAATGCAGTAACTCTCAGCTGTGCCTTGAAATCATCATTTCATCAGCTTTTGCAAGATGCTCAGCAAGAATCTTTTCAGAAGGAACAAAACTAACTGACTTCCATTATTTAATCCACTCCTTTCCTCTAGGAGTTTCACTCCAAGGTACCGGTGCTTCCCCTGTAACAAACTTCTTGACTAAATCAGCTTTAAAAAACAATTTGTTGAGGTGCATGTCCTGATGGACCAGCTGCATCAGCATCTAAATTACCAGCAGCTTCACCAGTAGTTTCTTCATTAGCAGCATCAAAACTTGTAAATCCTGCAGTATCAGCATCCTCTGATAAAATAGCAGTATGTGAGGCTATAGAGGCTTCAACATTTTCCTATAAATTCTGATCTGCAGCCAGGTTCTAATCAACATTCAAAAGTGATGTTGTTGGTGGAGTGAGTTGAATTGGTGGAGCTTCCAAGTACAAAACCTCAGGCACAATCAGGTTATGAATATCAATTTCAGCACTTGTACTTGGTTCTTCAGTATGTACTGGATCAACTATAGGTGACATAGAAGGTGTAGGTATTTTAGCTTGAGCACTTTCATGTTGTGCAGAAGGAAGTAATTCAATAACAACTGGTTCTGTTGAGATCAGAGATTCCTGATCCCCTTCCTTAGCTGCTTCCACTACATCTGAATCTGACTCAACTATGTCCCTGTGAGCTCTCTGTTTCTTTAATTTCCTCAAAAGTGGAGACACTGTAGGAGCTTTATCATCAGAATTTAATTTTCTAAGCCTTTTGAGGGGCCTAGAACTCTCAGTTACAGTATCTTTCTGAGAAGAAACCTTCTCAGCTTCTACAATAACAGGTTCTGATATAGGAACATGTTCCTCAGCATCTGATTCATCTCGCAGAATAATTCTCCTTCTCTTCTATTGAGTCTGAGGTACTTTCTTAGTCCTCTTGGGTTTGGAAGATGAAGGATACACTGTAGGATCTGAAGGTTGAGAAGTTTGAGGTGTTTGTGTAGAGGTGGTAGGTGCTGATGGATGAGGTTCTGATGGTTGGACATCAGGATATAATTCAGTATATTTAACTGGATCGTAGGTTATTAAGGCTTGTTTGACAAATAAAGGAACTAGGAGGGGTCTTAACACAGCCTTCTTATTATCAGTAGATAATAAGTCATTAAAACTATTTTAGCTAGTCTGAATGATGAAATTAATTCACTAGCAGATTGGGGCTTATTATCACAACAAAAACTATAGATAAGCTGACATAATCTAGCAAAATAAACAGTATTTCTATCTTCTATCATTCTATCCCCAATAAAACCTAAGACAACACTTGCATAATCAAAATCAGTTTGATTTATGAGAGCATACCCGATTTGTTGGCTGAATACGGGGATTGCATCAAAATTAGAGCATTTATTTGCAAAAGCCTTGGTTATGCAGTCAAAGAGGAAACTCCATTCCCTCCTTATGAAAGATCTCTTTAACTAACCCAGCTTTGCCAATGCCCTCTCATACCCCAGACTAGCCATCATGTTTTGAAGAACTGGCTCTTCAACAGTAGAATAAAAACAGTACTCAAGCAGCTGCAGTGTTTGTCGGACCGTAGCCAATGTCACAACATACTTATCCTCCCCTGATGAAAAAATAATACTTGGGGACCCTTGAGCACCACCATCATCATATACTCCGCTTCTCCAGAACTCCAGTACTTGAGTACCAGAGACTGCTTCAGGTGCGGTCAGAGCGTACCCAATATCAGAACTAGCAAGAAAGTCCTGAATGAAATGAAGTTCTGATGGGGATTCTGACTTGCTAAGAATAGCGGAGAAGTTATTAGGAACAAACTTAGCTCCATCAAAAATTATGTCTTTTGGTGCCATCTCTGTAAGAAATTAAGTGAATAAGAGAATGTTTGCAAAGTGTTTGTAAAAAGTCCTGAGAGAAAGACAGCTTCAGAAAATAAAAGAGAGAGAGAGAAAGTAAAAGAGATTTAGAATAGAAAAGTAAGGAAAAGATTAGAAAATCTTTTATCTCTCATATATATACTCTCTCCACTCAATAGTCATATTTTTGAAGCATGGGATACACTTTACACCTGACACCATTTGAACAGTCAGTAAACGGTTAGAATGAGAGTTAATGGGCACGTAAAATAAGCAATAATTACCGTGCACATGCAGTTTTTCAGGACATACACGTTAACCACTAACCCACAATGATGATGACTGTTTTCTCTCACATTAACCAATATTCTGTAAAAATATTATCGTTCAAGTAATGACAAAAAAAAAATAAACCAAGTAAATAAATACTGTCACGACAACATCAAAACTTGATTATTATCATATTTTAAAAGTCATCAGATTATGGCTCCTTAACTCGAAAAGTGAATGTGTATTCCTGTAATTCTTCACACAAATACTGATATGGTTTCATCAAAACTTAATCATCAGAACTTATCCTCAGAACTTATGCAATATGACACATAAACTGTGTTGGATTTTTAAACGCAGCGGGGCGTGGCAAAACACTTTTACACATACAAAATTCAAATAAAAGCATATAAATCGTGAATAAAAATTCGAGGGATCGAATCTAACCTTTTAAAAATAATTCGGAGACAACGATCAGAGATCCTTAGCAGTTGCTCCTCAAGTTTGAAGCACTCCACCGGTATCCACCAAGAAAATGACTTTTAGGAGGAGGAGGAGGTGGAGAGAATTTGGTTTTCTGAAACTTTTGGGTTTCTGGGGTTTCAAGGTTGGAATAAAATTAGGGTCTATAATAGTGTATTTATAGGCAAAATTTTCAGCTGAAATTTTCCCATAAATATTATTATTATTATCCCATTTATTATTCTCATTAATAATTAAAACACCTTTTAATCATTAATCCTTTTTCTAAACACTTCAGAAATAATTCTCTCTCTTGATTTAATTTCCAAAAATTAAATCCTTAATTAATAATATTAAGAACTTTTCTTAATTAATTTATAATCAATTAAATATCATTTAATCAATTATTAAATTTGCCAAATAATTATTTATTTCACAAATAAATAATTATTAGCCATTATTAATTAATTCCTCCACCAATAAATCATTCTCTTTTTATGGTGTGACCCTGTAGGTTCAATATTAAGCCGGTAGTAGAAATAAATAATAATAAAACTATTTTATCATTATTTATATAAATTCTCTAATTTATTAAATATGATTAATTAATTAATCACATTTATTCTACATCGTGAGTGATGCTTCTCAACATATCGCGACTATCCGGATAATATGAATTCACTGCTTAGAATACCAAGAACCTGTCAGTGAATAGTTACCGTACAATAAACTCCTTCTACCCTACAATGTCCCGATTAAATACAAGGCATGGATCTCGTGTCAAGCCTATCTAATTCAATCACTTGCTTACCATTTACTATGCGTAGTTCTATGCAAATTAGAAACTCCTTTCTAATTTCATTCACTCTGGCCAGAGATTCCTGAACTAGCATAAGTGGATCAGCCTTGAACATTCGCTTCCTTCACTGGAAGGGGTAGATCCTTTATTGATCATACACTATCTTCGTGTATAAATTCCTATACCCAGAAGAGCCCTAATAATTGTCCCTGGAGACTAAGAACTAAACCAAAGCATAGTTCAGTGTACACAAGATGACTATGATGACCTCAAGTCTAAGGATACTTGTACAACTATCACTAGGTGAACAACTGCTGACACGTGAGTGAACTTCATCAGTTGTTCAGCTGTGCGAGTCATGTTCAGTGAACTTATTCCATAATAAGCACCTACATACTAGCTATAGTGTCACCACACAAATGTCTATGAGAACAGACATCCTTCATAATGAAGCAAACTTAGTATATACCGATCTTTGCGGATTATTAATTACCAGTTAGTAATCCTATGACCAGGAACTATTTAAGCTTAGAGTTATCATCTTTTTAGGTCTCACTATTATGATCTCATCATAATCCATAAAAAGCTTTACTCTAAACTATGGCATATCTTATTTAAACACTTAAATAGATAAAGCCCGTAATAAAAACAAAACAAGTCTTTATTAATATCAATGAAATCAAAACATATTACATAAAAGTTATTCCTAAATCCTAATACACGATTGGACTTAGGACATATTCCTTTCAATCTCCCACTTGTACTAAAGCCAATCACTCTGGTATCTAATACCCATCTTGATGATCAAAATGACTTTCATAAAGTAGCTTTGTGAGTGGGTCTGCTATGTTGTTATGTGTGTCAACTCTAATTCAATACAATACAAGAAATGTTATCGCGCTCCCACTAACCCTTTTGTAGACACATGGTTCATCTACGTTTTTGATAAAATCAAACTCTTTGATTGTCTCATCAAAACGAATGTTCCATCTTTCGAGAAGCTTGCTTTAAACCACATATGGTTCGCAGCAGCTTATACACTAGGTTTTCATTTCCCTTGGAAAGAAAACCATCTGGCTATTTGCCAGATCTCATAGTCGTAGTAAGCAGCATTCGCAAGCAAAATCCGAACTGATTATAACAGGGCTACAGGTAAAAGGCTTCATCAAAGTCAATCCATTGCCTTTGTTTGAATTCTTTTGCCACAAGCCTGGCCTTATAGGTCTCCACCTGGCCGTCTGCTATAATCTATCTTTTGTATACCGTATACATAGATTCCATTCTGGATTTCATGGCACTATGCCATTTCTCTTAGTCAACACTACTCATAGCCTCATTATAGGTCACAGGGTCGTCATCATCAAATGATTGACAACTCATTGTCATTCTCAATGACAAGGCCATATTACCTCTCAGGTTGGCGAGACACTCTCCCTGACCTACGAATGGGCTGTTCCACAAAAGGTTGTTCGGTCAGAACAGGTGTTTCCACTTGATCCGTAGTAGTTTGTGCTTCTTGAACTTTATCAAGTTCAATTTTGCTCCCACTGTTTCCTTCAAGGATAAACTCCTTTTCCAAGAAGGTAGCATGTCTGGAGACAAACACCCGATGATCGGTGTAAAAGTAATACCCTAAAGTCTCTTTAGGATATCCCACAAAACTACATTTTACGGATCGATATTCCAGCTTATCTGGGTCAACATTCTTGACATAAGCTAGACATCCCCAAATCTTAACGTGTTTAAGACTCGGTTTCCTTACTTTCCATATCTCATACGGAGTTTGAGGAACATATTTGGAAGGCACCTTATTCAGTAAATATGCTGAAGTTTCCAATGCATAACCCCATAGGAATACTGGAAGATTTGCATAGCTCATCATGGACCGAACTATGTCTAACAAAGTTCGATTTCTCCTTTCAGATACCAATCTGGAGGAGTCCACTGGGAGACTATACCATTTATTTTGAGATAATCTAGAAACACTCCATTAAAGTATTCACCACCTCGATCTGATCGAAGAGTTATAATACAATGTTTGGTTGTTTCTCCACTTCATACTTATATTCTTTGAACTTTTCAAAGGTCTCAGACTTGTGTTTCATCAAACACATATCCGAATCCAGATCTATCATCTATGAAAGTAATGAAGTATGAAAATCCACCCATGGCTTGCGTAGACATTGGTCCACATACATCTGTGTGTACCATTCCTAGCAAATTTGCAGCCCTCTCTCCATGTCTACTAAATGGAGACTGCAATGCCACTATAAAGTGAGATTTTCATCATCCCTTTTCTTTTATTAGTTTGTTCAATCTGAAGTAAATTATGTCACATATATACAGACTATTATTTAAAGTACCACGTCCATAAAGAATATTATCTCTAAGAATAGAACATTCATTATTCTCAATAATAAATGAAAATCCATCCAAGTCTAACATGGGAATAATATTCCTCACAATCGAGGGAACAAAATAACAATTATTTCAAACAATAGTCTTGCCCGTAGGCCTATGTAAATGAAATGATTCTACATCTTCAGCAGCAACTCTTGCTCCATTTCCCATCAGTAGAATCACCTCCTCTTCCTCAAGAGTCCTACTTCTCCTTGGTCCCTGCAACAAATTGCAGATATGAGAACCACAGGCGGTATCTAATACCCAAGTAGAAATGACATATTCACTTCTATCATGAACATACCTGAATCAGAAGCGGTAGTCTCACTACCCTTCTTCTTCTTCAATTCTGCAAGGTAAACCTTGCAGTTCCTCTTCCAGTGCCCCACCTTGTTACAGTGAAAGCAAACAACTTTGCTCTTGGGGTCTTCAACTTTTGGTGGAACCGGCATTTTCTCACCTACTTTCTTCTTCTTGGAAGAGTTCCTCTTCCCTTTCTTAGGATTGGAACCTTCACCAATTAGAAGAACAGAACTCTTCTTAGGGGGAAAATTCGATTCCGCAGTCTTCAACATGTTATGGAGTTCAGGCAGGCTGACATCCAACTTATTCATGTGAAAGTTCATAACAAACTGCGAGAACGAACTCGGAAGCGATTGCAAGACCAAGTCTTGGCTCAGCTCCCCATCCATGGCAAAACCAAGTTGTCCAAGACGTTCAATCAAATTGATCATCTTAAGTACATGGTCATTCACAGATGATCCCTCAGACATCCTACAACCGAACAACTCCTTCGATATCTCATATCGAGCTGTCCTCCCCGCCACATCATACAACTCTTGTAGATGCATGAGGATAGTGCGAGCATCCATATGCTCATGTTGCTTCTGTAGCTCAATGTTCATGGAAGCTAGCATGATGCATTGAGCAACATTTGTATCATCTATCCACTTACGATACACAACATGTTCATCATTATGTGCATCACTAGCAGGTTCAGTAGGCTTAGGTGAGTCAATCACGTATTCCAGCTTCTCAATCCTGAGAACAATTCTCAAGTTTCGAAGCCAGTCAGCATAATTAGGACCAGTCAATTTGTGAGCATCCAGTATGCTCCTTAGTGATAGTGCAGAAGACATAACGTACAAAGTAAATCTGTAAATGATAAACACATAACAACACTTAGCAAATATTCGATTTCATTTCAAAACACTATATGAATCGGGTCTTTATTCATAAGTGGCTTCCACTAGTTTTCCTAATTTATTCAACCCCCTACATGAAAAATTAAGCATTCATAATGCTAGTGGGAATAGGGATCCTACATTCCATTACACAACCCCGGCTGTGGCACGAAACGCCATGTAATGTTCAATAGGCAGACAACTCTTGTCAATTACATCTCATGTTATTCCCTAATCAAACTTTAGCCTCTTGAATAATTGAGTTACGGCTGTGGCACGACAAACTCAATATTCTAAGTCAAGTCTAACCCAACATTCCGTACAATTGAATCAGTCCCCAAAAGCCCACGGCTGTGGCACGTAACGACCTTTAGATTCTTATTCAATGTACACATCTCTATGTAATAGACAAGTATTTCTTATTTCGAAATCAAAGCTCTCGGCTGTGGCACGAAACGACAATGATTCAAAAATAAGAACTACTTTCTACCATGTTGGAAGACTATGACCGACACAAGCCCGTTGTATCATTGGCCAATTACTACTTGATATTATTTAATTTTAGAGGGATTATATTACGTTACAATCATAATCATATTATAAAGAAATTCTTCCTTTTAAATTAAATATTTCAAATCAATAATCAATAATCAGATGATTCCCAGATCGGGTGGAGCATTGTCAAGAGGCGTCACTTAATAACCCTTTCTTACAGATAGAAATCTGTTGTTGACAGAATCATCCTTTCTCTAATATCAAAAATTCATATTCAATTACGTGTTTCATAAACACAAGAATCTCATGATTGTATTCATAATATTATTATTAAGGTTATGAAACAATTTCACTATACTAGGTTGTCTAACAAACGCCCTATGTTTATTTAAGTTCACATAAATCTATCATCGCATGATAAACTAAGCATATATCACATATATCAACATGAATAAACATCAAGGTAGGCATGTTACATTATCTAGCACATTAGTCTAAGCATTATACATCTCTATGTATCACATGAAGCATTTAAAATCAATTCAAACGATCAAAAACAGCTTTAAAACACTTCATGGAATATAAATAATTCAAAACTTTTATATAAACTAAAATTGATCACTCCATTAGATCCGTCTCGAAAAAACGAATCCAACGGTATATTGCACGCCTAAAACGGAGTTACGAAACTCCCAGAAAATCAATTTTAAAATCAACAGAAGGACTGTAACGCATTCCGGTGATGCGTTACACACCTTTTAAGCCATTTAAGGGTGTAACACATTCCCTGAATGCGTCACAGGTGTGTAACGCATTCCCAGAATGCGTTACACCCCTATTATTTTTTTTTCTTTTTCAGCAGCCGTTTTCTTTTTCTTGCCTCGAACGCCGTGCCTGTCCTATACTTCTCCTGACATGTCTGTCTTGTTTGCCTTTACTTTCCGTGCAACACAGAATTTCACAGCAACAATACAGATGATACAAACATGCAGATGCAATATATATATACATACAATAATTATATACCATTGTTGGATTTTTAAACGCAGCGGGGCATGGCAAAACACTTTTACACATACAAAATCCAAATAAAAGCATATAAATCGTGAATAAAAATTCGAGGGATCGAATCTAACCTTTTAAAAATAATTCGGAGACAACGATCAGAGATCCTTAGCAGTTGCTCCTCAAGTGTGAAGCACTCCACCGGTATCCACCAAGAAAACGACTTTTAGGAGGAGGAGGAGGTGGAGAGAATTTGGTTTTCTGAAACTTTTGGGTTTCTGGGGTTTCAAGGTTGGAATAAAATTAGGGTCTATAATAGTGTATTTATAGGCAAAATTTTTAGCTGAAATTTTCCCATAAATATTATTATTATTATCCCATTTATTATTCTCATTAATAATTAAAACACCTTTTAATCATTAATCCTTTTTCTAAACACTTTAGAAATAATTCTCTCTCTTGATTTAATTTCCAAAAATTAAATCCTTAATTAATAATATTAAGAACTTTTCTTAATTAATTTATAATCAATTAAATCTCATTTAATCAATTATTAAATTTGCCAAATAATTATTTATTTCACAAATAAATAATTATTAACCATTATTAATTAATTCCTCCACCAATAAATCATTCTCTTTTTATGGTGTGACCCTGTAGGTTCAATATTAAGCCGGTAGTAGAAATAAATAATAATAAAACTATTTTATCATTATTTATATAAATTCTCTAATTTATTAAATATGATTAATTAATTAATTACATTTATTCTACATCGTGAGTGATGCTTCTCAACATATCGCGACTATCCGGATAATATGAATTCACTGCTTAGAATACCAAGAACCTGTCAGTGAATAGTTACCGTACAATAAACTCCTTCTACCCTACAATGTCCCGATTAAATACAAGGCATGGATCTCGTGTCAAGCCTATCTAATTCAATCACTTGCTTACCATTTACTATGCGTAGTTCTATGCAAATTAGAAACTCCTTTCTAATTTCATTCACTCTGGCCAGAGATTCCTGAACTAGCATAAGTGGATCAGCCTTGAACATTCGCTTCCTTCACTGGAAGGGGTAGATCCTTTATTGATCATACACTATCTTCGTGTACAAATTCCTATACCCAGAAGAGCCCTAATAATTGTCCCTGGAGACTAAGAACTAAACCAAAGCATAGTTCAGTGTACACAAGATGACTATGATGACCTCAAGTCTAAGGATACTTGTACAACTATCACTAGGTGAACAACTGCTGACACGTGAGTGAACTCCATCAGTTGTTCAGCTGTGCGAGTCATGTTCAGTGAACTTATTCCATAATAAGCACCTACATACTAGCTATAGTGTCACCACACAAATGTCTATGAGAACAGACATCCTTCATAATGAAGCAAGCTTAGTATGTACCGATCTTTGCGGATTATTAATTACCAGTTAGTAATCCTATGACCAGGAACTATTTAAGCTTAGAGTTATCATCTTTTTAGGTCTCACTATTATGATCTCATCATAATCCATAAAAAGCTTTACTCTAAACTATGGCATATCTTATTTAAACACTTAAATAGATAAAGCCCGTAATAAAAATAAAACAAGTCTTTATTAATATCAATGAAATCAAAACAGATTACATAAAAGTTATTCCTAAATCCTAATACACGATTGGACTTAGGACATATTCCTTTCAAACTGTTCATCTAAAATAACATTGATCACCATAATAATTTTTATTATTCATATGGAGTGTAAGTGTGTGCATTAAGCTAAATATCAGACAAAGAGTAAAGTCTTATTCACTTCAGTACATCTTAGAAATAAGGCATAACTAAGAACTTTACTTAAAATCTGTCATTATTCTGAAGTCTACATTAGAATGAGTTCATGCATGAGTCCACCTCAACAATTTTGTGCTCATTTTATGCATCTTTTGAAATTCTATTTTATAGTGGCTTCTCAGTGCAAGTGAGTCACGACTGCTTATCAGAATTTATGCTGTTATCAGAGTATTTCTCTAGTAATCATAGAGTGTGAAAAGTCACCAAGAAAATTTTATTTTGCTTTTCTAATGCATATTACTTAATACCAGCAATGCACTTGGGTCTTCCCTTCCACGTTTTTACTCTAGATCTCAAAGGAGTACCTGATTTTTATTTCTTTTCTTTTCTTTTTCTTTTGATAAGTGAGGCTTATCAGCACTTAGTACATTCACCAGATTTACTAACATCAGAATTTAACAAATAAGAAACACTATTCTTGTTTTTGACTTAGTAATATGATACACAAAGTAAACTTAACTAAGCTCAATATCAGAATTTGCTTGTGTTAATAGATTTTCACATAAATAATTACTTCAGATATGGGATCTTTAGTATATTAAAGATTACTAGGTCAGCATCTAGCACAGTTATCCTCATCGGATTGATTAGTCACAGAAATATTCATATCACTATCAGAGTTTAGAAATTCACATCAGACAACAATCAGTACTTAAGTAATTTTCAATTTAAGCACAGAATACACAAAGATAGTAATATCTATAAATGCTGATCATAAAGTCTGATGTATCAGAACATAAACTAAGCAAATTTAGAGAAAGAACCTGAAACCATTCCAAGTTCATTTACCAATCTTGTAAAAGTAGCTTCACACAGTGGTTTTGTGAAGATATCTGCTAGTTGTTGATCTGTGGGAACAAAATGCAATTCCACTGTACCTTCATCCACATGTTCCCTTATGAAGTGGTACCTAATGCTGATGTGCTTTGTCATTGAGTGCTGAACTGGATTACCTGTCATAGCAATAGCACTTTGATTATCATAGTAAATAGGGATTTTAGAAAATTCTAACCCATAATCCAGTAACTGATTCTTCATCCAAAAAATCTGTGCACAACAGCTTTCTGCAATAATGTATTCTGCTTCTGCAGTTGATGTGGAAATTAACGTCTGTTTCTTGCTGAACCAAGAAACCAATCTGCCTCCAAAAAATTGGCAGCTTCCACTTGTGCTTTTCCTGTCAATTTTGTATCCTGCAAAATCTGCATCTGAGTAACCTATTAGCTTAAAGTCTGATTCTCTAGGATACCACAATCCCAGATCAGCTGTACCCTTAAGGTACTTGAAAATTCTTTTCACAGCTGTTAAGTGAGGTTCTCTTGGATCTGCTTGAAATCTTGCACAAAGACAGGTAGCATACATGATATCAGGTCTACTTGCAGTTAGATAGAGTAGAGAGCCAATCATACCTCTATAATCAGTAATATCTACTGATTTACCAGTATCCTTATCCAACTTAGTTGTAGTGGCCATAAGAGTGGATGCACTTGAACAATCCTGCATTCCAAATTTCTTCAACAAATTTCTGGTGTACTTAGATTGACAAATAAAAGTTCCTTCTTTATTCTGCTTGACTTGAAGGCCCATAAAATAGTTAAATTCTCCCATCATACTCATTTGATATCTTGACTGCATCAGTTTGGCAAACGTCTTACAAAGTCTGTCATTTGTAGAACTAAAAATGATATCATCAACATATATTTGCACCAAAAGTAAGTCATTTCCATGGTTGAGGTAGAACAGTGTTTTGTCAATAGTTCCTCTGTTAAATCCACTTTTCAGAAGAAACTGAGCTAATGTCTCATACCATGCTCTTGGAGCTTGCTTAAGGCCATAAAGTGCTTTATCAAGCCTGTAGACATGATTGGGAAATTTGGGATCTACAAAGCCTGGAGATTGTTCAAATATACTTCCTCTTCCAATTCTTCATTAAGAAAAGCACTTTTCACATCCATTTGAAAGACTTTAAACTTCTTGTGAGCAACATAAGCCAACAATATTCTTATGGCTTCCAATCTAGCAACTGGTGCAAATGTTTCATCATAATCAATTCCCTCCTGTTGAGAGTATCCTTTTGCAACCAGCCTTGCTTTGTTCCTTGTAATTATGCCATCACTATCAGTTTTGTTTCTGAACACCCATTTTGTACCAACAACTGATCTGTTCCTTGGTCTTGGAACTAGGGTCCAGACTTTATTTCTTTCAAATTCATTTAACTCTTCTTGCATTGCTTGCACCCAATCAGCATCTTGAAGAGCTTCTTCCACTTTCTTTGGTTCAGTCTGAGAAAGAAAAGAATGATAAAGACATTCATTTTATGTAGATATTCTAGTTCTGACACCTGCATCAGGATTTCCAATAATTAAGTCAGGTGTATGTGCTTTAGTCCACTTCCTTGCAGATGAAAGGTTTTCTCTAGAACTGGATGCTCCCCCATGATCCATGTTGTCTCCATCAACATTTTCTGATGCTCCCCATGAAATTATGCTCTTTGAGTTGGATCCTTCATTATTTGAGTTTCTAGAAATATCAGAACATGAGTTTCCAGAATTATCAGAACTTGGCCCATCATAACTTGAAGAGCCTGTTGTAGGTTCTGATGCTTCTTAAGATGTGGCTGGTTCTTCAGTATGCTCCCCCTGCACATGTGCATTTTCCTTAGGCTTAGTCACCACAGTTTCAATAACATCAGAGTTTAATCCATCAGAGTTTGCAGTATCAGGATTTACAGAATCAAAATTTAAAACTTTATTTTCGAATCTCAGCTGATCATGATCATTGAAATCTTCAAGTCCAGTAATCTTCTTATCATCAAAAGAGACATTGATAGATTCCATGACAACCCTTGTTCTTAAATTGTAGACTCTGAAGGCTTTTGTAGAAAGTGGATATCCAACAAAAATTCCTTCATCAGCTTTTAGATCAAATTTGGATAGATGTTCGGGATGAGTCTTAAGAACAAAACACTTGCATCCAAATACATGAAAATACTTCAGATTTGGCTTCTTTTTCTTCACCATTTCATATGTTGTTTTTTCATGCTTGTTAATGAGTGTTGCATTCTGAGTAAAACAAGCAGTCTGCACAGCTTCAGTCCAAAAGTAGGTTGACAACTTTGCTTCATCAAGCATA
Source organism: Apium graveolens (assembly GCF_009905375.1). NCBI lineage: Eukaryota > Viridiplantae > Streptophyta > Magnoliopsida > Apiales > Apiaceae > Apium > Apium graveolens. The sequence goes on from NC_133656.1 coordinate 215,276,929, forward strand.
GTTCGTGCAGCTTCAATAAGAGTTCTATTCTTTCTTTCAACAACTCCATTTTGTTGTGGAGTTCGAGGAGCAGAAAATTCCTGCTTTATTCCATGGTCTTTGCAGAACTCTTCCATAATCAAATTCTTGAACTCAGTGCCATTATCACTTCTTATGATCTTCACAGAATCTTTGACCAATTTATCCAGTTACTTGACATGATCAATCAAGATAGATGCAATTTCACTTTTTGTGTGCAAGAAATACACCCATGTGTATCTGGTGAACTCATCCACTATGACCATAGCATATTTCTTCTTTGCAATAGACATGACATTAACTGGACCAAATAGATCAACATGTAGTAGGTGATAAGGCTCAAGAATTGATGATTCAGTCTTGCTCTTGAATGAAGATTTTCTTTGTTTTGCCTTCTCACATGAATCACAAAGGCCATCAGGAGCAAATACTGATTTTGGCAATCCTCTCACAAGATCTTTCTTGACTAGTTCATTTATATTATTGAAATTTAAATGAGAGAGTTTCTTGTGCCAATCCCAGCTTTCTTCAATTGATGCTCTACTCAATAGACAGATTGCAGAACCATCAGTACTTGTTAAAAGCTTGGCTTCATAAATGTTACCATGCATGTATCCTTTTAGAACAACTTTGCCTGTAGATTTGCTTACAACTTCACAGTGTTCTTTAAAGAAATCCACATGATAACCTCTGTCACAGATTTGACTTACACTTAGCAGATTGTGTTTAAGTACTGAGACCAGAGCTACTTTTTTAATGATGACATTCCCAAGATTGATATTGCCATATCCCAGAGTTTTTCCAATGTTTCCATCTCCATAAGAAACACCTGGGCCATCTTTCTCCATAAAGTCTGATAGCAGGGCTTTATTTCCAGTCATATGTCATGAACATCCACTGTCCAGAACTAGGATGTTCTTCATGTTGCCCTACAATCACAAAGACCACTAATGATTAGTTTTAAGGACCCAGACTTGCTTGGATCCTTTGGCCTTTTTAAGTTTATTAACATTTGCAGTGGATTTAGCATCAGAGTTTATGTTAATAATTTTATTATCAGAATTTGGAATATCATACTTTGCATCAGAATTTACACTAGAAGGAATAATGCTAACTTTCTTTACATAAAGTTTTATTTGATAATAATCATAGTACAAACTATGATATTCCTTACAAGTATAAATAGAATACCATAAACTACCACAATGAAAACAAGGATTTTGTGGCTTATATCTAACAGACTGACTCTTAACTCCTGATTTTGAAGGTAAGGAGTTTATATTCTTATTCTTCCTGCAAAAAGAAGCCAGATGGTTAGAATTTCCACAGTTATGACATGTTTTTCTAGGAGCATTAGGAATAGGCTTATAATTGTTACTTTTGTTCACACCTTCCTTTTCATTCCTGTTCTTCCTAGGTGGCTTTACCTTGTTTATATTCTTAACGTCTTTCAACTTATGCTTAAGCTGCTTCTTAGTCATTAAGTCTATGTTAACTTCGGTTGGCTTATCCTGTTTAGGTTTGTCAGAAGTTATTTTCTCCTTAACTTCTGATTTATCAATATCAGACTTTGCAGTTACAAACTTAACAGGATTTACCTTTGGTTTTTGTTTAACAACTATAGGCTCAGTTTCTACAGTTCCCTTACTGTTCTTATCATCTCCATAACCTAAGCCCTCTTTCCAGTTTCCACTACTAAGAATATCCTGAGTTGCTTTACCAGAGTTAGTCCAAGTCCTGATAACCTCTCTTTCCTTTTCTAACTCAGTTTTTAGAGATTTATTCATTTTTAACACTTTATCCCTAACATAAAAGGCATCATCTCTATCTTTCTGAGTTTGATGGAACATGACTAACTCCTTTTCTAAATAATCATTCCTCTTTTTATAAGCAAGATTTTCAGAAGTTAATATTTCACATGTTAAAGTTTGATCTTTATAACTAATGAACATGGTTTTAAGATATCTTCTCAACTCGGTAATATCATCAGTATGAAAGGCATAAGTAGTTTGAGGTACCTTTAAGTCAGCAGTATCAGAACTGCTATCAGCATTTGCCATCAAGACATAGTTTTCCTCATCCTCAGAATCTGAAGCATCTGACCAGCTTTTCTTCTTTGTGATAAGAGCCTTTCCTTTGTCACTTTTCGCTTTTCTGCAATATGGAGATATGTGGCCTTTCTTACCACAGTTGTAGCATTTAACATTTGAATAATATCCTCTGTTAAACTTTCCTCCGTTGCCTTCAGATTTTCTGAAACCTTTCTTTTCAGAACTTGCACCTTTCCTGGAAAACTTCTTTCCTCTCCTGAATTTTCTGTACGCAATCTTTGTGATCCCTTTCACCCTAAGAGCACACAGCTTCATCATTTCCTCATCATGGTCCATCTCATGTATACTTTCAGTTTTTGAGTCATCATCACTATCAGAACTTGATGACTCAGTATCAGACTTTGTGATGAGAGCTTTTTCCTTGCCTTTTTTTGAGGCAGCTACTTTGGGACTTTCCTCCTCAGCCACAAAGGCAACTGTTCTTGACTTTCTTCCATTCCTCTTGCTTCTTTGTTCCATCTCAAGTTCATGAGTCTTGAGCATCCCATAAATTTCATCAAGAGTTATTTCATCAAGATTATAGTTGTCTCTTATTATTGTGGCCTTCAAATCCCATCTTTCAGGAAGAGCTAACAGGAACTTAAGATTTGAATCTTCAATATCATACTCTTTGTCAACTACTGACAAATCATTCAAGAGTTTGACAAATCTGTCATATAAATCAGTCAATGACTCATCAGGCTTTGAGTCAAAGTGTTCATACTCTTGAGCGAGTATTGTCTTCCTGTTCTTCTTGATTGAATCAGTTCCCTGACACCTTGTTTCCAAAGCATCCCATATCTCTTTTGCAGTCTTGCAGTTAATTACCCTGTTTGACATGACATTATCTATGGCACTATGCAACAAATGTTTTACCTTTACATCCTTTGCAATTGATGAGATATATTCAGCATTGTAATCACTTTTCTCCTTTGGTACAGACTTTGCTGGCTGACCTGTAACTTCCACAGAGAGTTTGGTTGGAAAATGTGGTCCTTCATAGATCCTGTCGAGATATTCTGGATCTGTAACTTCTAGAAACATAGCCATCTTCACTTTCCATATAGAATACTCAGAAGGTTTCAATATGGGAACTCTTATAGTCTCATATCGACTATGAGTTACAGTTTTTGGAGGTTCTTCAGTTTTGGTGGGCTTGGTTGGAGTTTCTTCTTTAGACATGATTGATTTTGGATCTTAAACTGTTTGTGTGTTAGCAGAAGGCTCTGATACCACTTGTTAGGTCACACACACTGTAGAAGGGGGTTGAATACAGTGTTTAGCACAATCAAATTGAATATAAGAACTCAAGTAACAGAAAACAAATTTTATTCAACACAATAAACTCTGTTACAATATGGAACTATCCTCTCTCAGTGATGAATAAATTATCACGAGAGCTGCTAGAGTTACAAAGAATAATAACTTCGATAATCGTAATACTTATAGTGTAAACTCTATGCCTGTGCTTATATATTACACAGTTACAAGATAATCTTCTAATTGATATGGAATATGATTCTGCTTCCTAAAATATATCAACTAGTTATCTTTTCTTCCAAGTTTTCTATTCTTCATAGAATTCCTTCTTCATGCACAATTCTTTCTGTCTTAGTCTCGATCTTATTTCCTTTCAATCAGCCGCCTGCCTTATCTGAAAGTCATCTTAAGTCCTGATATTATCTCCTGATAAATATCTTCTGAACCTTAAGTTCTGATAACTTAAGTTCTGATATCTTAAGTTCTGTCTTCAGTATAAGTGCTGATTTTCAGTTAAGTACTGATCTATCCTGTTATGTAAGATCTGAAAACTAAACACAAATCATATTACACATGACATTATCAAATATATCTAACACAGTACTCTCTTCTCCATATATATCTTCATCAATTTCAAGAGAAAAAGGTAGAAATCCATCATCGTCTTCCTCTAGATCAAAGTTGGAAAGATTTCCTTTTGTAGCTCTCACATATTCAATAAGATCAACATCTGTCAATTCTTCATCAAATTCTCCATCTCCCAATTCAACATCTGCTTCGTTTGTTTGCTGTTGCCTTTTCTGATTTGATTGCTTATTTTTTGTGGAGTAGTATCGCCTTGACTCTTTCGAATAAATACTTCATTGATCAAGTCTTTAATCATCAATAAGTTCTGATTTTTTTGAATCTTTTTCTAATGCACACTTCAGATCCGTATCAAACAGAATCTTTAATTCAATTAAATCATTTGCTCTCTCTCTCTCTCATAATTTTTCAATTTCATCCTGTATATGTAATATATTTTAGGAGACATTATATAAGATATAATACAAGTTGTAATTAGTGATTAATAAGCAAAAACTGGTGATTAAACTGTCAAGTATTAGTGATTTTATAGTAGTAAATTAGTGATTAAAGTTCAAGAATTAGTGATTAAAATATTAAATTTTAGTGATTATACCTTTTCCTCATGTGTTTTTCCTAAATCACTATGTGTAATTTTCATTTCTTTTTCAGCATCTTTGTCACCCTGTGTTTTTTTAATTGTTAGTAGTGGTTTTTTATGTAATATAGTATTAAGATCAATGATTTTTAAATTACTTGATTTTGATCTTTGACAATATCATCTTTCTTTCATCCATCCTGACTCTGTTCCCAACCATCATTACCAGTTTCAAATCCAGTATATTCATTGTTATCCAAGTTCTTTTCCTTGGAATTTAAAACATAAAGAATTAATCAGTTTAACCAAGTATTGAAAAAAAAATGCACAGATGTTTAATGGTTTTAAATATTACCTTTTTGGTTATATTTTCCTTCTGTGATTGTTGTTCCAAATATTCCCTCAATGGTGGCAAAACAACACCAACACCAAAAACTCCGTTGAACACTTCAAGTGCCTGTCTTTGTTTCAATAGTTCCTCATGCCAACCTTTGTAAGACGGAAAGTTCCTATCAACAAAGTTGATTCCTCTGTGGCGTACTCGGTCTACATAGATGTTATGGATCAAAAACTGAGGTATAATAATTGTTGTATCTATTACTAAGGAACGTGAGCTTCAAGGCTCGATTTGACTGCTCTTGTGTTTCGTAACTCGATCTGCCTTAACAAGATGCCTACGTACCTTGCTGATTGCCAATGATCAAGTCAAAAAACGTAGTTCCGATTTGTGGGGTGAGACCCCTTATATAGATGTTGGGAGTCCTTAAATTGGACTTGGTATAGGAGACTTGGTGGTCAAGTCTCTGAATTAGAATGGACTTTGAAGTCCTAGGAAGTTGATTCCTTATCCCATGAGGTTCCTTGGAGGACAATCTACAAGGATTTATGTCTTTATTGGGACTCTTCTCAACAGTTGATTTTTTCTTTATTAATTAATTATGAAATTAATTAATAATCAGGGTTTTGGGCCTTCTTTGTTCCATCAGGCCTGATCTGGTCCATCAGGCCTGATCAATGTGTTAACTTTTTTGGTCTGAATATCATACATCTTCTTATTGGGCCTTGCAGCCCAAATCTTGTGTAATTAATACAACATTAACAACGTAATCATGATTTATTTATTCCCTATCATTTGCCCCCCAACTTTTGGGAAACAGTGACTAGGTTTCGCAGAAGTTAAGTTCATTCGTTCCCTTACAGGGTATCGTTTTTGCGTAAAGTGTGGAACTACCTACACATTTACAACGATTTTCTTTTATTCCTTTTATTCAGGAATTATTTTAATTTTCAGGATTTTTTCCCTTAATTCTGGGATTTTTCCTTAATTTCCAAGAATTTTTCCCTTAATTCTGGGATTTTTCCTTAATTTCCAGGAATTTTCCTTAATTTCCAGGAATTTTTCCCTTAATTCTGTGATTTTTCCTTAATTTCCAGGAATTTTCTTTAATTTCCAGGAATTTTTCCCTTAATTCTGGGATTTTTCCTTAATTTCCAGGAATTTTTCCCTTAATTCTGGGATTTTTCCTTAATTTTATGGATTTATTCCTTATTTTCTGAAATATTAACATATTTCAGAAAATGTTTTAAGGAATTTCCTTAATTATCACCCCTTTCAGAATTTTTCTTCCTTCTCTTTTTCTTTTTCTTCCTTTTTCTTTTTCTTCCTTTTTCTTTTTCTTTTTCTTTTTTCTTTTTTTTTTATACCTGGTTCGACCAGGATCCTGGTCGAATAAGGCCTCTCATTGCCCTGGTCGAAGGAATTTCGAGGAGGAGGGTTTCGACTAGGAATCCTGGTCGAATTTCGGCCAGGATTTTTTCCTATTTATTTTTTTTATTTTTTATTTTTTATTTTTTTTTCGAGCAGAAGATTTTCGACTAGGATTTTTCTTCCCTTTCGGTCAGGATTCCCTGATTTTGACCGAATTATCCTTCTTTTGGTTGTCCAGTTCGACAGAATTTCGACCTCAATAATTTCGATCAGGATTCCTTTGTATTTCTTGGTCGAATGGGTCTTAATTCTGGTCGAATTAAGCCTGTTTTTCAACCCTAATCGACAGGGTTTCGACCTCAGGTATTTCGATCAGGAATATGATGTAAATTCTGGTCGAACTGGGTCAAGAGTATATTTCTTTTTGACATATATTTTTGTAATTTTCATATATTTGGATTTGGGCCACAAGTCTGGGCTGGAATCTTTTGGGCCAACCCCTTTTTTGGACCTGTTTTCAGCAGCCCTCTTTTTTCAGGGCTTCAATAAACAAAATTTTGGGCCCATTTTTCTAGGTTTTTCACTTGGCCCATTGGTTTAACTGGGCTTCTTTGGCCCATTTTAAATTGGGCTTTTTTCTAGGCTTTATTATTCAAGTCCCATTTAAACTTGGGTTGGGCCTTAACTCTCAAGCCCAATTTCCAGAATATTACGGAATTTCTAGGCTATTCCAGATTTTGCCATAATTTTCCAATTTTTTTCTAAAATTTTCTGGAACATTCCAGATTCTTCCATTTTTGGGCCCAAATGGGCTTTTTTGAGGCCCAATTTGCGCTACCAAGGGCTATATAAGAGTGAGGTGTGGGGGTGTGATTTCATACTTCTCATTTTATTTCTTCCAACTCCCAAACACTCTCCTCTTCTTCCTCCTTCCTTATTTTATCAAATTTCCGGCCAAGTTCCTTTCAAGGTTTTCAAGTCTTTCCAAGCTTTTCATTGATGGCTGACAAGAATTCCGAGAGAGCGGCCAAGAGAGCCTCGGCTTCAAAATGAGGTAAGGATATCGAGATCCGTTCTTCATACATGTCTTTGATCGATATGATTAACACTAGGGGGGATGAATATCCCTCCACTGCACATCTCGACTCTTTTAATCATTGTCACACTTTTCACAACATAGATTTCGATAAATTAAATGCACATTATAACGTTCTTCCTCCTCTTAGATTAGTTCCAGTTTCGGGTGGCGATCGTACTTGTCACTGGAAACCTGATACCCTTTTTATTTACACAGATGCCCTTAATGTTGGGCTTAAGTTTCCTTTTCATCCCTTCATTCCTCACCTTCTAGCTGATTTACAAATAAACCCATGTCAGCTTCCTCCAAACGCTTGGAGGAACATTTTATGTTTTATGGTTTGCTGCCTTATGGAAGGTTTTCCCCTCCCTGTAGCTGTTTTTAGGAAGGTTTTTCAGTGTTATAACAGCTCTTCCAGTATTTGTGGTTGGGTCTATGTTAAGCAAAGGCCCAAATGTAAGCATATCTTTAACAACGCCTCCATTCCCGATAACAACCAAAATTGGAGAAATAGTTTCGTCGGGTTACGTTGGGAGAATGGCGACTGGAGCACACTCTTCAGATCTTCCTTCGGGAAGGTTAGTGATGGTAGCCTCAAATCCATTCACTTAACCCCCGAGGAAACTATTATTTATAATGAGCTTACTCGGGATGACGGCACTACTACCAGCTGGACTCTCTTAGAGGAGTTCTCCCTCATTCATGTGGGACTATCCTCTGTTTCTCAACAGGGTATTTTTTCTTCCCTTCTCAATTTTATTTCATTTCATGCATTATTGACACCACTTATTTTATTTTTTTATCTTGTTTTGCAGCTGCTAAGGAGATCAACGAGGATAATGTGGCTCCCGTTGAAGAGACTGCCAGGATGAAGAAAGCTCGGCTCGCAGGCCTAGACATTCGAGGACAGGCCACAGAGCCTATCTTCTTACGGAAGCACAAGGAGCCCATGGGGGAGGCTTCAGCTGAGGGAGCCGAAGCTCCTAGTGCTCCTATTACTGTTACTACTCCTGCTGCTGCTGCTACAGGCGCTTTCCAGACTCTCTGGGGATTCCGCCGAGGGGATACCGTGGTTGGATCCACGAAGCATGTTTGGGTTTCGTCCTATCATGGCGTGACTCCCAAAGACTTCACGGACGTGGTGGATACTCCTGATCTCGAGATGATCAAGCTCATGGGAGCTTAGTCCTTAGCCTCGGTATGATTATTTCTTGGAATTTATCCTTCTTACTTGTAGCATTTACTTGCCTTATATCTTTGTTTATTGTTTCATTTCAGCCTAACGCCTATTTTCAAGGCGCTGTGAGGCAAGTCGAGTCATGGAAGAGGGCTTCTGACAAGGCCGACAATGCCCCCAGGAGGCAGCAGAAGAAGTATGCCGCTCTAGAGAAGAAGTTCAAGCGTAAGGAGGAAGAGCTCGGAGAGTCTAATGCCGAGCTGGTGGTGCTTCGGGCCGAGAAAGATAAGGCTATAGATAACTATCTGGACACGGAGGAGTTTGCCCAGTCCATGAGGATAAGGGATGACTCAGTCTTCCCCGGGGTTTTTAGGACTGGTTGGGATACGGCCCTTGGGACCGTGAACGAGGCTTGTCCTGATATTAACCCGGCGGACTATGTCCTCCCTGATGACGAGGCTTTGTTGCAAAGGTTTCGCACTCGAGTAGTTATCTCGGATCACGTCCCTCATGACCCGCTTCTTCCTCCTCCCGAGTCTTCTTCCAGGCCTGCTGAGGATGATAGCTCTTCCTCCTCCTCCGAGACGACAAAGACTTCTAGCGAGAGCGGAGGGGATGACGATATGGATGCCGAGGGCACCTCAGCTCCTTAGAGCTTTTCCAGCCCTGCGTGGCTTGTTTACTTTATCTTATTTTCGAGACTTTATTTATCAAAATCTTGTAATTTTTATTTGATCTATTTTATTTATCGGATTTTATGCTTGCATTTCACGCATCTAGTTTACTTGACTTGCCATAGAGATTTCAGATATATTTCGTAAAACTTTCTGAATTTCATAAGTCATTGGGATTCATCCCTTACACAAGTCTTAATAATCCTCAAAATAAAACTAGAACATGTAGTCCTAAGCAAGCAAAGCTTCAAGGTGCTTTTCAACCTACTTGTCATCTTGACAAGTGAGAATCGCACTCAACCAATTTACACATAGTAAATCTTCAGGTTTTGTGCATGCCAAGTTCTCGGGACTTCAAAGTCATCCTTAGTCTCGAGCTTGCAGGTTCCTCTACCTTGAACACTCTTGACCTTGTATGGCCCTTCCCAATTTGGGACAAGTTTCCCTTTTGGCCCTACACCAGAAGCTTCCTCCTTCCTCAAGACTAAGTCACCCTGTTTGAAGAACCTTTTTTTTAACCCTTAGGTTGTAGTAGAACGAAGCCTTTTTTCTGATATTCCACTATCTTCGCATGTGCCTCATCTCGCACTTCATCAATTAAATCCAGGGCTAACCTTTGCCCTTCCTCATTCTCCTCAGCATTGAAAGCTTGAATTATGGGAGAGGCATGTGATATCTCTATGGGAACAACTGCTTCTGCCCCATATACTAACATGAAGGGAGTTGCTCCAGTTGTGACTCTACAGGTAGTCCTATAGGCCCATAGTATTGGGAGTATCTCATCCACCCAATTATTTCTCAATTTCTTGATCCTCTTCTTTAGTCCATCCAGGATTATTCGATTCGCTACTTCTGCTTGCTCATTGGCTTGCGGGTGAGCCACAGAGGTGAACCATAACTCAATTTCATTTTCTTCACAGTACTTCTTGAATTCCTCGTTGTTGAATTATGTTCCATTATCAGTGACTAGGATGCGGGGAATTCCATATTGGCACATGATATTTTCCCATAGGAATTGTGCAACCTGCTTAGTTGTGATTTTGGCTAAGGGCTTGGCTTCAATCCACTTGGTAAAATAATCAATGGCTACAATCAAAAACTTCCTTTGTGCCGTGGCCATGGGGAAAGGCCCCAGAATATCCATTCCCCACATGGCAAAGGGGATGGGCGAGTTGATAGAGGTCAGCATCTCCGGGGGTTGTCTAACGACCAGTGCATGCTTCTGATAGCGGTCACACTTCTTCACATATTCTTTGGCATCAACCATCATTTCTGGCCAATAGAAGCCTAAACGGGTTATCTTATGAGCTAAGACCGTGCCCCCCAAGTGTTGCCCACAAATTCCTTCATGTACTTCCCCAAGAGCCAAGCATGCCTCATCGGGCCTGAGACACCTTAAGTAAGGAACCACGAAAGATCTTTTATACAGAATCCCATCTATCAAAGAGTAACTTAGTGCTCGAACAACTAACTTTCGTGCTTCAGTAGCATCGTTTGGCAACCAACCGGTTTGAATGTGGGCCTTAATGGGATCTATCCATGACGTCCCCAGGCCTATAGGAGCTACAAGCTTAACATCGATGCTTCGTGTCTTCAAAACGCGGAAGTATACACTTCCTGAACTTTCTTCTATCTCAGACGAAGCAAACTTTGATAATGCATCTGCCTTAGCATTTTCCTCCCTTGGAATGTGCTCAACATGGCATTCATCAAATTGGGTCATCACAGCCCTTACTAGGCGGACGTACTTAGCCATCGTATCTTCCCTTGCCTCAAACTCTCTCTTTACCTGGGATACGACCAACTTCGAATCTCCACGGACTTTTAAGTTCTTGACTCTAAGTGTCCCTGCTAGGCCGAGTCCAGCTATCAGAGCTTCATATTCTGCCTCATTGTTTGTGGTCGGGAAATCTAACTTCATGGCATACTCAATCAAGAACCCATCAGGGCTTTGTAAAACCAAACCTGCTCCACTTGAATTTGTTTTTGATGCTCCATCAAAATAGAGAACCCAATATTCTTTCTCCTTATCATCCTTCTCTTTGTCTTGAGGTATGGTATCTTCCTGTAGCCCGACTTTTTGGTTGGGTACGGTACATTCTACCACGAAGTTAGCTAATGTCTGGGCTTTTATTGCGGTCCGTGGCTTATACTTGATGTCGAACTCTCCTAGCTCTATTGCCCACTTGATCAACCTCCCACTAGCATTGGGACTATGAATGATATTTCTTAGGGGCTGATTTATTAGCACCTCAATTTGATGAGCCTGAAAGTAAGGACGTAACTTTCTTGAAGCCATCACCAAGGCTAGAGCAAATTTCTCAATAGTTGAATAATTCAACTCAGCACCAGGCAGAATTTTGCTGACATAGTATACGGGTTTCTGGATTTTCAGTTCCTCCTTAACCAATACAGCGCTCAAGGCACTCTCTGAAACGGCTAAGTACAAGTATAAAACTTCATTCAAAGCTAGCTTGGCCAACAACGGGGGCTGGGCCACATATTTTTATAATTCCTCGAATGCCTTCTGGTTTTCCTCACTCCATACAAAGTCCTTAATATTCTTTAGTGAGTTGAAGAACGACAAGCACTTGTCTCCTGACTTGGAGATGAATCGTCCCAGCGCAGCAACCCTTCCTGTGAGCTTCTGAACATCCTTGACAGTTTTTGGTGGTTCCATGTCCAGGATTGCCTTTATTTTATCGGGGTTGGCCTCGATCCCTCTCTTGGAGACCATCAATCCCAAAAAATTTCCAGATCCTACTCCGAAAGCACATTGTAGGATTTAACATCATCTTGTGGTACCTCAGGACCTCAAAAGCTTCCCTCAAATGGGTTATATGATCAGTCTTTACTAGACTCTTAACTAACATGTCATCAACATGACTTCCATAGTCTTTCCAATAAGATCCTTAAAATTTTTATTTATCAACCTTTGATAGGTGGCTCCTGCATTCTTAAGACCAAATGCCATAACAAGATAACAATAAACACCAAAGTCAGTGATAAATGATACCTTTGGAATGTCATCCTTGTGTATCATAAGAGATGCTAAACTTTTCTCATGCACTCTCCCGTTGATGAATTGCTTAATAAAAGCCTGACTTAATTCTCTAAACGACCAATAGAGTTTGGGGGCAAACGACTATACCACCTTTGAGGCATACCCGACAGGGTTTGAGGAAAGGCCCGACACTTAATAGCATCATTCACGGGTTGCAACAGCAGTGAATTAGAGAATGTCTTGACATGATTGGCGGGATCTCCAGTGCCATCATAAGCTTTAATAGTGGGCATTTTAAACTTTCTTGAGATATGGGCATTCATTATTTCTTCAGTGAATGGTGGAGTAAGATCATCAGGATCTCCAAGGGGAAGAAGATTGCTTGGATCAGCCCTTGGGACAAAGCCCTTCTCTGTATCGGGCCATCTAGGTCTATGATAGACCCTCCCCCTTGGGGGTAATGGGGGTCTGGTGTTCTGGTGTGACTCCAAGTCGCGCTTCAGCCTTTGAATCTCAGCCTCATGAGCCCTGATCTTTTCCTGCACTTCTTGGGAATTCATCCCTTGGGTGCTCCTAGGACGTTGGCGACCATCAGCCATCGGCTCTTTGCCAGCACGCCTCCTTCTTGGGGCCACTTCATCATCTGAAGATTCAGAGTCTCTCTCAGTGTAAGGACCAGAAAATTCCTGATCCTCAGGGATTGGAGCCAAACCTTGTATATAGGGGGCGATCGCCCTCGTGCTTCACTCCGCCCAGCATGTCCACTTCCTCCAGTCTTGAGTAGCCGAGGGAATCGTCCCTTGTGGCTGAGGTTCAGTTGCCCCTACCTGGGCTCCTCCTTGGGTGGTGGCATAGGTTGAATGAGGAGGTACCTCCACGGTTGACGAAATCATTTGGGTTGTCCCCGCGGGTGTTCCTCCTTCAATGGCCCTGATTGTTCTCTGTGTTCTCGCCATGGTTGTTGTTGTGTCCCACATACGGCGCCAAATGTTATGGATCAAAAACTGAGGTATAATAATTGCTGTATCTATTATTAAGGAACGTGAGCTTCAAGACTCAATTTGACTGCTCTTGTGTTTCGTGACTCGATCTGCCTTAACAAGATGCCTACGTACCTTGCTGATTGCCAAGGATCAAGTCAAAAAATGTAGTTCTGATTTGTGGGATGAGGCCCCTTATATAGATGTTGGGAGTCCTTGAATTGGACTTGGTATAGGAGACTTGGTGGTCAAGTCTCTGAATTAGAATGGACTTTGGAGTCCTAGGAAGTAGGAAGCTGATTCCTTATCCCATGAGGTTCCTTGGAGGCCAATCTACAAGGATTTATGTCCTTATTGGGACTCTTCTCAACAACTGATTTTTCTCTTATTAATTAATTATGAAATTAATTAATAATCAGGGTTTTGGGCCTTCTTTGTTCCATCAGGCCTGATCTGGTCCATTAGGCCTAATCAATGTGTTAACATTTTTGGTCTGAATATCATACATCTTTTTATTGGGCCTTGCAGCCCAAATTTTGTGTAATTAATACAACATTAACAACGTAATCATGATTTATTTATATCCTATCAATAGAACAACTACATAACAACAGATTTATAAATACATTTATTTCTAAAAAAATAACAATATACATAATACAAATAAATACAATGGTTACCATCAAAAAGACCATTGATCCCCTGAAGAAAACAGAATTATTTTTATTCTAACTATCAGTTGCTTTGACGAGGTAGGAAATTAGGTACTCTGCCCAATTAAACTTGCACAAATCATCAATATTGCTATCCAACTTAAGAAGTTATTTGTCAATATATGCATGTGTTGGTGTTCCAAACATGACATTTGACAAAACTATAACAAAATTCAGTTTAAAATTCTCAGTCAGCCCTTGACCATTCATTAGATCGACCATCATTCCATTCGTAATTTGTTCCCTTTTGTCACCAAGAAATTGTTCTAAGCACAGTTCAGTCCTCTTCTGGTACTTGTCTCCTGATGCCAGTATGATAGAGTTTCCTCCATATGGGATTCCCAACACATCAAAAATATCTTCCTCAGTGATTTGTATGTTTGAATGTTTCAGCCTCAAAGAAACATTGTTATGGTCAAAAATCTGAAATATGTTATATGCAAGCTTTGATGACAACAACTCCAAACAGAAATCGACTAGATGCTCAAATCCGGAATATCTAACCCATTTCTTTTGTTCTTCTGAGAGGTAGTATACCATTTGGATGAAAAGTCTTGGAGAATTCCTGATTTTTAAATCTCCTTTTTATTTATTGATATGCACAACACCTTCAATCTGGTTGATATTTTTTAAAATATAAAAAAATGGTAAAGACTATAAAAGGAAGCATAAGAATTTACTTTTATTATCCATATGATTTACCTCAGTGTCCAGTTTTGCAACTTTCTTCTTCGAAATTCTCAAATTTGCCCTTTTTCTCTTTATCTCTTTATCTTCACCTTCAATGTTGTCCTGTTTATAAAATTGCAACTTTAATAGTGATACAATATAGTGATTAGAATGTGTAATTTATTGATTACTATGTACTGTTTAGTGAATAACATGTTTAATATAGTGATTTTTTTTACCTTTTTCTCTGTCCTCTTCTTCCACTTGTTCATTTTTGGCTTCTTGCTTGCTTCTTGCTCCTGAAATTGATTTTGACTGTCTTGTATTTTATTTTCTTCAAATTCCATTTCTTCTTCAACATTGCTTTGAATAGTCTGTTTTGTCTGGTTACAAAAATTAATAATTCAATATCTAGCAATTACTGTCTATAATTTAAAATTTAACTAAATTTAACAGTTTTTAATTTTTTAGGGTTTACCAACTCCTTAAATAGGTTTTAAAAATATTTATATTTTTTTACTAAATAGAAACTAGGATAAATATTACATCTATTTAGGGTTTAAGGTTTGGGGTTTATGGACTTTAGAGCCTAAACCCTAACTTAGTATAGGTAGGGTTTAGGGCCGTTAGGCCCTAAATACTAGAAACCAGATTGTATAAATAATGATTACATTCTATAATTTAAAATTTAACTAAATTTAATAGATTTTAATTTTTTAAGGTTCACCAACTCCTTAAATAGGTTTTAAAAATATTTACCTCTTTTTTTACTAAATAGAAACTAGGATAAATATTTGCCGAAAATGGCTTTCATCAATGTTGTAACATGTTAATACAATACCTTGTATTGGCTTGGTAGTGCGTTTTTCACCTTCACTCGATTGAACTCATCCTGAATTTGCTACATTTCACCCTTCTTTTTTAACTGTGATGACACATCCTTTTTCTTTTTCTACGTAAAATTAAAAAGAATGTAAGTACCCTTCCTATGACATTTTTATTAAGGAATAAGTAAATGTAAATTACCACCATTGTTCGGAGGCTGACTAAATGTCGAGGCCATGCTAAGTGAGAACCAACACCTTCGCGAACTTTTTCTATTTCACCAGATATCGGTACAAGAACTAATTCATCTGGTTGTATGTGTCCGTCAACCGACACACGAACGTGTCCAGGCATTAGTGGCACTCCATGTACTGTAACACTCATTTCTTCATCATCGAAAAGCGTACCAAAAGCAACTTTATTTTCAATGCTATCGACAGTCAGCTCACAAATTTGTGGACCCTACAATTATGAATCATAAGTCTATATGTGTTTCAAATCCTAGAAAATAGATTGTATAAATAGTGATTTCTATGTACTACTTAGTGATTACTATGTGTAACTTAGTGATTAGTATGTAAAGTTTTAGTGAATAACATCTGTATTATAATAATTTTTTACCTTTTTCACTGCCCTCGTCTTCCACTTGTTCATTTTTGGTTTGTTGGATGGTTCTTGCTCTTCAAATTGTTCTTCACTTTGTTGTATCTCTTGTTGTTCAATCTCCATTTCATCTTGACTTTTTTGTGTCTCATGTTCTTCCTGAATATCCTCCTGAGTAGTCTTTGGTGTTTCTTGTGTTGATATTTCATCCTACATAGTTTTTTTTTAATTATTAGTATCATATAGGGGTGACAAGTAAGGCGAATAAGAAATGGAAAATCTGCAGACTAATCTGGTAAATTACAAATAATAAAATAAGTGTAGAATACATACATCGTTGTAGTTTTCTGGTCTTCCTGCAGTTTGCTTAAATTTTTTATTTGGTCTTGTATAAACCCTGATTTTCTTTACTGTTTCAGTATTTTTTCTTGGAGGAGTATTTGGAACTGTATCATTTATAAGAATTATAAAACTAATGGAACTATGAAATTAGTGTAGGAAATTTTTAAATATATTATACCTTGTTCCATTGTATCTTCTTGATTTGTCGAATCTTCCAAGTCAACAAAGACAAGTGTGGTTTGTCTTATTTGCCGAGTTGATTTTCTTATCCTTGAACTTCGCCATGGTGTTACTGTAGAAGCTCCTGTAAAGATTGAACTCAAACATAACAATTTTCTCAGGATTCATACTAGAACAGAACAGAGCAAAACTCGGCTAGTTTACGACACTAGGGCCAAGCACATAAGAAACTTTGGCACCAATGGCCAAGTATTTTGTTCAGTTCACTAATACAGGCAAACAGCTACCATGCACTTCAAAGAATCTATAATTATCTTTGTATTACTTTAAATCTCAGTTATCATAAGGAATTTAGTAAATAATCACAACCTACAATAATCTGTACACTTTTTTTTCCACATCCCCGGTTCAAGAAAAACAAAAAACTTAAGTGCCTAGTTTCAAGAAAAATTAAAAGTGAATGACTCTAAATATGTGATTTCAAGATTCTTCAAAAGCAGTTTACTTGCATTTAACTTACATAAGCAAAAGTAACAAAAGTTTTCACGAAAGAAACATCAACATTAATAAGAATCTCCATTCCACAGTAACAACGTTAAACATAACCATAAATAGCAATACCAGCCCCCTATTGGGTTGGGTTGGGTTGTGTTTCTAGTATTTATTTTAAGCCTGTTTCTATTTAAACAACCCCCTAAGGGATATGGTCAAATAGAAACCAACCTTATTCTAAAAATTAGAAATCAATGATAACCACTAATTTTATAGCTTGAATTGAATCTCCACCACACAAATTTTATCAACTCATTCTCTCTCCTCCCTCCAATTTCACGTGACTCCCTCTGTGTACCTTGTACCCTTGAGTAAATAATTTTATTCCTGTTTTTAATTTAATTTTTTCATTAATCGACAAACCTTTTTTAAAATATGGCTTCACTATATTTTTCTCCATCTCTCAACGATCAATTTGTATACCATATTTGCTATATTCTGACGATAATCACTATTTATACTTAACAGTATCACTAAACCAGAATTACTATAATTTCAGAACTTTCTTAATTTTAGTGATTCTCGTAAGCATAATTAGTGATTCAAGATCTAGAAATTACTATCTAAATTTAAATTGGAACTTAATTTAGTAGTTGTTAAGTTTTTATGGTTCACCAATTCCTTAAATACGTTTTAAAAATATTTAGCTCTTTCTAATAATAAGAAATTAGTTGATAAATATTTCATCTATTCAGGGTTTAGGGCCTAGGCCCTAAACCCTAGAGCCTAAAGGCCCTAAACCCTAGAGCCTAAACCCTAACTTATTCTAGGCCCTAAACCCTAGAAACCAGACCGTGTAAATAGTCAATTCTATGTACAATATAGTGATTACTATGTGTAATTTGGTGATTACTATGTACTCCCTATGTCTCATTCATTTCTATACACTTTCCTTTTTTGGATGTCCCATTCATTTCTATACATTTCAAACTTACCGAAAATAGTAAAAATTTAATAATATAAAAATCAACTACATCCACTACTTACTCCCACTACACTCACTTTATCCATTAAATATTGATTCGTCCCACCACTTTACCCAACTTTATACTTTCTTCTCACTAAAGTATACTTTTCCTTCTCTCTCATCCCACTATCTTACCAAAATTACTAAAATTAACATTATTTTACTACTATGTCTTTTCCTCCGTGCCCAAACAATTTGTATACAAATGGCTGGGACAGAGGGAGTATAGTTTAGTGATTGTCGTCATATGATTTAGTGATTGAAGAGTATATGCTCTCGGACCTTCTCATTTGTTTTGTTTTTTTATTTATTTGGGCTTAATAAAACCATAGCGCACATAAATGGACCAGGCCTAACAAAATTCAATATGTATTTCTGTTCCTTTTATGTTATTAGTTAAATTAGCTAAATTTTAGTGATTCTCATAAGTATAATTAGTGATTTATCGCTGGAATATAACACATATGGTATTCATACCGATCGTTGAAGGATATACAAAAATACAGTGAAGTCAAATTTTTTAAAAAAACTCGTTGAATAAGAGAAACAATTAATTTAAAAAAGAGGGAATCAGTGGTGCATGTGTAACAGGTGCATGTCAGTCATGTGTGGGTTGTCAGGCGCATGTAAGTTTTATTGGGCTGAGCTTGTTCCTAATTTTTATTTTAAGACAGTTTCTATTTGAACAACCCCTATTAATATATATTTGAAAGTTTGGAATTTTTTTCGGAATTTAATTTTTTTTAATCCTTGGAAAAATCTATTTTTCAAAATTGTTTTGTAAGAAAAATACTAATTTTTATTTTTTTTGCATAAATACGATTTTACAACTTAATTTAACTAGAAGCAACCAAATGCAATCTTTTATATAACCATAATAATTTCCAATTATCTTTTAAAAAACGTGAAAATAGCGAGGATGGTAAAATCGTAGGAAAACTTAAAATAAATAGTTTATTTTTCAATAATTTCTCACAAAATGTAACATGTTGTTTTTATTTAACACTTCTATGTAACTATTTTTTTTAAAATACTACTATACAACTCATGCGGTGCATGGTTATTTTTATAATTATATATTGTAAATCATAATTTTAATATGTAACCGATGGGATTCGAACCTTATACTTCTTGAATAATAATTTTTAAGAGTATATCTAGTGTCTCATAAATTTGATTTGACGATTCTGAATTGAGTGACCGATAATCAACAATCAAAGTTTCAATATATCGTATTTAATATAATAGTATATATTAACCAATTAATTATATATAATGTTTTATATTCTAGCAGGATTTAGTCGTATAAAGCAAATCCAACTTATTGGCTCTCCGATGCTCTAATTAAAATTTAAGATTTTGACATAAAAATTGGATCGAAATAGGCTCCCTAAATGATTTCTTAAAATTGTAACAGTCAATTTTTATTTTATTTTCACCAATATTAGAATTTTATATTATTATCTTGATTGGAGCAAAATATAAGTTTTTTTAAAGGACATGTGAGCTATGATCAAACCCAAAACCTGACCCGGTACTAAAGAGAATAAATTCTGCTATCCAACCTCGGAGCAAAATATAAGTTAGTTGTTGTAAAATACTAGATATAACAGTATTATATCGAACCTATGTAGAAAGTAAATAGAGCAGATAGAGAGATGAAGAGAGCTGAGCAAAGAGAGAAAGAAGCAAGCTAATTGGGACATCTTTTTCATTCACAGATGCAAGCTATCTATAGGAAAACAAAGGGGACATGTAATTAATGTTCATATTAACATTTCTACACCTAAAGCTTAGCCCTACTATTACAATATTTGACCACATGGAAAATCAATTCATAACACTCCCCTTTGATTGTCATTGTGGTATGGATCATAGACCGCCTCGTTAAAAACTTGTCAAAAAAACCCAGTGGGATAAAAACTTTGACGAAGAAAAAAGAGTACAATCTCCCCTTGGAACAACTAATCATTCTCTGAATTTTGTTAAAACAAATCCTTGAGTCGACGCATTCCAATGTTCTGTCGTAATTTCTCAAATGTTGAATTCGGTAATGAATTCGTGAATAAATCAGCAAGGTTGTCACATGACCGAATTTTTTGTACATCAATTTCACCATTCTTTTGAAGCTCATGAGTGTAGAAGAATTTTGGTGAAATGTGCTTCGTCCTATCTCCTTTGATATATCCTTCCTTGAGTTGATCAATGCATGCAGTGTTATCCTCAAACATGACGTAGGACTTCTAGTGATGTATGGTAATCCACATGATTCCCGAATATTCTTGATGATAGACCGCAACCAAACACATTCTCTATTGGCTTCATGAATCGCAATGAGTTCTGAGTGATTTGTTGAGGTTGCCACTATAGTTTGCTTCGTAGATTTCCAGGAAATGGTTGTACCGCAATAAGTAAACACATATCCAGTTTGTGATTTTCCAAAATGAGGATCTGAAAAATATCCAGCGTCTGCATATCCAATCAACTGAGATGTTGAGTTTTTCGGGAAGAATAACCCAAAATCAATTATTTCACGAAGATAACGAAATATATGCTTGATCACATTTCAATGCCTGTCCATCGGAGCAGAGCTAAATCTAGCCAATAAATTCACAGCAAATGCAAAATCTGGCCTTGTATCATTTGCAAGATACATAAGTGCACCAATTGCTCCAAGATATGGGATTTCAGGACCGAGAACTTCTTCATTATCTTCTTGTGGTCGAAATATATCTTTATCAAACTTTAAAGATCTAACCACCATTGGAGTAGTCAATAGATGAGACTTATCCATGTAAAATCTGTTCAAAACTCTTTTGTATATGTAGATTGGTGGAGGAAAATTCCCGATGACAAGTGCTCGACTTGTATACCAAGACAATATTTTGTCCTTCCAAGATCTTTCATTTCAAACTGTGTCTTTAGGTATATGACAGCTTCATCAACCTCTGTAGCTGTTCCCACAAGGTTTAAATCATCCACATATACAACAATAATCACAAAATCAGATTATAATTTTTTAATAAAAATACATGGAGAAATTTGGTTACTAATATACCCATTCTTTTGTAAATAACGACTAAGTCTGTTATACCACATACGACCAGACTGTTTCAGTCCATACAATGATCGTTGAAGTTTAATGGAGTATATATGACGATATTTCTTGAACTCGTCCATTTTTAACCCTTCTGGGATTTTCATAAAAAAATCACTATCAAGTGAAGCGTACATGTACGTAGTAACAACGTCCATAAGACGTGTTTCCAATTTTTCTTTAGATGCCATACCTAATATAAAAAGAAAAGTAATTCCATCCATCACTGGCGAGTATGTCTCTTGATAATCAATGCCAGGCCTTTGAGAAAACCCTTGTGCTACAAGTCGGGCTTTATATCTCAAAATTTCATTCTTTTCATTTCGTTTTCTTATGAATACCCATTTATTCCCAACATGGTTCACACCAATTGGTGTTTGGACAACAGGTCCAAATACTTCTCTTTTACGCAATGAATTTAATTTTATTTGAATT
The DNA here is from genome assembly GCF_009905375.1 of Apium graveolens. Lineage (NCBI taxonomy): Eukaryota > Viridiplantae > Streptophyta > Magnoliopsida > Apiales > Apiaceae > Apium > Apium graveolens. Next base: position 215,298,463 of record NC_133656.1, read on the forward strand.
GCGACTTTCCATTTTGGCCAGTCTTTTCTTCTACGGCATTCATCCACACTTTGTGGTTCAGGATCAGAATTTATAAGAAATCCAATGTTGCGGAATACACAAATACATCATCGATTATGGATTCACTTCGATCCCATAATTTCATAGCATGTACATAATTTATTGAAATTTCATGATTGTTTAATCCCGTATCTTCAGGGACTGGAATCTCTTCAGGAGATAAAACCACTTCAGGGGTATTTGCTTCTTCTGGAGCATAAGCCACTTCCGGGGCAATTTTATTTATTTTTCTTTTTCATGGTGCAACATCTTTTGCACCGACCGGTCTACCACGCTTCAGGCGTGGCTTTGATTCTGTAACCAATTCTTTTGTATCTGATTTTTGAATTGGTATATCTATTCTAGATGGAGTATTTACTGCAGATATATGAGATTTAGTTATATTTCTAGAATCGTTAAATGCATCAGGTATTTGGTTTTCAATATTTTGCATATGAATAATTCTTTTAACTTCAAGTTCACATTGACCGGTACGTGGATCTAGAAAATATAACCCTGATGTATTCTATGTTATGTCAGGATTAACTTTATTTGAATGTTTATCTCCCCCTAAGGGAGGAAACATAGACTCTTCAAAATGACAATTTGCATATCTTGCGGTAAATAAATCTCCGGTTAGAGGCTCCAGATATCTAATAATAGATTTGGAATCAAAATCAACGTAGATGCCTACTCTTCTTTGAGCTCCCATCTTCGATATTTGTGGTGGAGCAATCGGTACATATATAGCACTTCCGAAAATTTTGAAGTGAGAAATATTAGGAACTTGACATGGTACTAGTTGTAGCGGAGAATGTTGATTGTAGGAAGTTGGTCTAATCCTAATAAAATTAGCAACATGAAGTATTGCGTGACCCCAAATAGATGTAGGTAATTTTGCTTTCAACAACAACGGTCTTGCAATAAGTTGGAGTCTTTTGATAAAGGACTCGGCTAACCCATTTTGTGTATGTACATGAGGAACTGAGTGTTTAACTGAGATTCCTACAGACATGCAATAGTTGATAAAAGTTGCAGATCTGAATTCGTCGGCGTTATCTAAACGAATTAACTTAATGCAATGATCTGGGAATTGAGCTCGTAATTTGATTATTTGGGCAAGTAATTTTGCAAAAGCATCATTACGAGTTGAGAGAAGACAAACATGAGACCATCTAGTTGAGGCATCGATTAATACCATGAAGTACCTAAATGGGCCAGATGATGGGTGTATAGGTCCACATATGTCGCCTTGGATCCTTTCTAGAAAAGTTGGGCTTTCAAGCTGAACTTTAGTAGGGGATGGTCGAGTAATCAATTTTCCTAAAGAACATGCTAAACATGGAAGGTCATTGTTGGAAAGAACTTTAAAATCTTTAAGAGGATGACCGATAGAATTCTCTATAATACGACACATCATAGAGACGCCAGGATGACCTAATCTTTCATGCTAAAGTGTAAAAGATTTTGGATCTATGAGTTTGGAAGCAATGACATTGTGTAACTCAATAGTTCTAATTTTCATCATATATAATCTTGAGGAAAGTGAGTGAAAATTTTCTAAGATTTTCTTATTGTTAGGATTAGCGGAAGGAATAAGAAAATATTCTCTATCAGCCTCAGAGGTAGTTTCGATGTGAAAATTGTTGAGTCGGATATCTTTGAAACTAAGAAGATTTCTAGTAGACTTACTAGATTATAATGCATTTGGAATTTGTATGTGGGTACCATTAGGTAGGACGAAAATAGCTTTTCCAAAACCTTCGATTATGTTTGATACGCCGGAAATCTTTCCGACTTGAGCTTCAATTTTGGTTATTTGGGTAAAATATTTTCGGTTCTGTAGAATCGCATGAGTTGTACCACAATCAGGAATACATATATCTTCAGAATCCATTCTGTATCTAATTAAGAAATATAATTTATTTGATAAGGACATAACACACTACATAGTTCAAAAAAAATAAAGCACACGATACACACTACTATAGTATTTATATGAAATTGGGAGTTTCACTAGGTTCATTCGGACCATTAATGCTTATTCCTCCAGTTGTGATTCTCGGAAAATCATCTATGTTATTGTTGGCGAAATTTGTTTCTACCATTTTCTCTTTTGATTTTTGAGAAGATTGGTATAGCTTAACAAGATAATCTGGGGCATGACAATTACGTGTCCAGTGCCCATCCATGCCGCACCTATAGCAAACATTTTCAGTTTTTCCTCCTCGTGGTGCCTTTCTTTTACTCTGTGATTCAGATTGCCACTTCCGGTGATCAGAGTTGTTTTATGGACGAAAATGTCCGTGGCTCCAACCTCGTCCACGGTACCGCCCTTGGCCCCGTCCACCTCTATACCCTTTTCCACGTACATTCTGCTGGAATGACATGTTATTTACTTCAGGTAATGGGACAGATCATGTTGGACGGGATTGATGATTCTTAATCACCAATTCATGATTCTGTTCAGCGACGAGGAGAGTTGATAGAAGATCCCCGAACTTAGTAAATTTGCGCTCCCTGTACATTTCTGCTAAGTTGATATTGTTGGGGTGAAAAGTTGATAGTATTTTATCGATTTTTCTTTTTTCCGTAACTTTCTCACCACACATAATAAGCCTAGAACTTATTTTAAACAAAGCAGAGCTATATGCTCGGACACTCTTAAAATCCTGAAGTCTTAAATTAGCCCAATCATTTTCAGCTTTAGATAGATAAACTAGTTTCTGGTGATCGAACCTATCCTTTAGATTTTTCCATAAAATATAGGGATCCTCGACTTCCCAGTACTCAGATTTTAAATCTTCATGCATGTGGTGTCGGAGAAAAATTATAGAGGTAAAGTTTTCTTCAGCCGCAGATTTATTTTCTGCCTTTATTGTATCACTTTATTTCTTTGAACCCAAATGCAACTTTACATCTTGTACCCATGATAAATAATTATCGCCAGAAATGTCCAAGGCAACGAACGACAAGCTTGTAATATTTGTCACACTAAATCTGAATTAACACGAAAATTATTAAATTTTAATTCATCAATGTAAATATTACATAAAACCCTAGTTAATGGGGTGCGTTAACAAGTACGCAATAAACAATGTATATATCATTATTATCATTGATATTATAAATAGATCTATATATAAAGTGAAAAATGGATTTTCACCCGCCATACGGACGTCTGCGTATGCAGGTTATCTCCGACCAATAATAAATTAAAGTGGACAATCTTGCATAAGTTAGTTAGGGGCAAAAAGTTATTATCCGATAAGTATGCAATTTATAAATTAAGATTCCCACTATACTTCGATATTACCCAAAATTAAATGGTACCGTAAAATAATTTTAATAGGCGGTGCTCCGGCCATATATATTTAAATTATTAGTAGAGGTTGTAACCACGTCTACTCCGTTCATATATATTTAAATTATATGCAGAGGGTGTAACCACGTCTACTCATATATATGTATATTAAAATTAAAATTATACCTTCTCAGTTTCTACAGGGTTTCGTATTGATAACGTGTTGTAAAATACTAGATATAACATTATTATATCGAACTATGTAGAAAGTAAATAGAGCAGATACAGAGATGAAGAGAGCTAAGTAAAGAGAGAAAGAAATAACTTACTTGGGACATCTTTTTCATTCACAATGCAAACTATTTATAGGAAAACAAAGAGGATATGTAAAAAATGTTTATGTTAACATTTCTACACCTAAAATTTAGCCCTACTATTACAAGCACACGCCAAATCAATTCATAACATTAGTATTGTTATAGTTAGACATATAATATCATATCCCAAGAACATTCTAAACGAATGAATATAATATCATATTTTAAGAGCATTCTAAAAGGATGAAGTTTAAAAATGAAGAATGTTGCTTGAATTAGAGTTTCAAGACAACCTCTTTAAATTTTGATAGAATATTTTTTATTGCCGAACTTCATTTTTTGAATAGAATTATTTACTAACTTAATATATACATAATTTACTGTAACCAGATATATCTATACATTCAAAACCTGTTATCCCCTATTTTTATCGTCATTTTACTTATTAAAAAATAATAAGATTTATTAATAAATAATGGTACACACTTCTAAACTAAATTGGTAACTACTCCTAAATTAGGACCATGCAATTCCAACCCCAACTTTTTCCAAATTGATTTATTATAGACACGTAATTATTTATATAAATTATATGGTTGGATAAACAAATTTTCAAAAATCTAATTTTTAAATTAAGGATCAATTTAAGTTAAAAAGAATTTATATATACCTCTAAAATAGTTTTACCAATGTCTATGGTAATCTAGTATAAATTTTACTATTACCTGTTCGTCATGGTTAGAAAAAATGTATGGGATTATTGAGTGAGCATAGCAATAAGCCAATAACTTCTTGTGTTAACAAGTGAAATGTCCACGAAGAACATTTCTAAAAAAAGAAATATGAGAGACCAAGGTTGAAGAGTGAATGCAGATGAGAGAAATGAACTCATAGCAAATGAAATTTAGATCTGAAATTTGTTACAAAAACTTGAATTAGGAAATGACACAGCTGGATCATATATATAGTCTAAGTGACTTAATATACAGTAATAACTAAATCACCCTTAACAAAATATAAAATACTGAAAGACTGAAATGCTCACATTAAACGTTTATCATAGTAAAAAAAAATGGGCCAAGAAAAAAAAAGAAACCAATATGTGGAAAATACAATTTTATTGTTGCATATCTGAGGCACCTTTAGTTGGTTGCGTTGTACATTATTTGACTATATATATATACACTATGCCGGTCGTTAATTTCAATCGCACACAATCGTCAACAAACAGCAACTACAAGCTATTTAAAATTTAATGTTTTCCATTAAACAGCAACATCCATCTGGTGACCAAGGCAAAGCTAATATCACTACCAGATTTATAATCCAATCCACGGTTGCTACTTTTGCAATTTTTAACATTTTTGAATTTTGTTAAGATGTCAGCGATGAATCTGATGACTAAAAAACGAGCAAAAAAGAACTGAAATATATTAACGAAGGCCAATCATAATTACAACATCCCATTTGCACTTCACCTTGTTCTTATTAACAACCATTTCAAAACAAAAAGAATAACAACCAAAATAAATATCACCAGATACATTCTTATAATATAAATAGGTAACAGTTTCCACATAAATAAACATTATGAAATAATTACAGGTTTTACTTCCAGGGCCTGATGGACAAAACAACAGCAGCAATAATAATAAGCAACAAAAGAATAGCAAAACAATACCATTTCCTCGAATTCCTCTGAAGCTTCTTCGCTACTTCTAAATGTCTAGTTCCTCCTCTAACATACGAACTCGCTCTCTCGACATGACTTTCGATATTATCCAACTGCTCTCCCTGAGATTCCACCAGGACAGACATGTCTAAGAAAACCTGATGCAGTGCCATCAAATTCTTCTCTATTGCCTGCACAGCATTGTGGCGTTCCTGTATCTCGCTTATCGTGTCCATCACTTGTCCTCTGCCTTGCACTTGAATCGCTTTCTGCAAAAATGTTTCGCTCTCTCCTGTGGAAATCAGGTCTTCCAGGACTGATTCGTTCACGTTCTCACCTGTGACTGTGTAGTACCTGCGCTTGACAGTGTCACGGTACTCGAGCGCGATTGTTTCACGGAGTGTGCTGAATGAAGACATGTTGGTTTGGAGTTTTTTACGTAGGCCGTTGATGACTGAGGTGCGAGTACGGTCTGAGGAGCTTCCTGGACCCGAGTTAGGCAGCGTTCGGCTAGTTGCGTTGGCTTTTTCCAGTGACTGGAGATTTGATTTTACTTGTTTAGCAATTTTGAGAGAGTTGGAGACGTGGGAGTCCATTTTGTAACGTAGATTTTTGATGGATTGCGCGTTGTGCAGAGTTTTGGATTGCTCGTGACATGATTTGAGATCGGTGTAGTGAGTTTCGAGGTTTTGGAGCTGGAGTTTGATTGTTTCTACATCTTTGAAAAAAGACTCGAGATTTTCCCCGGAGGTGGGAGTCATTTCAATAACGTGAGATGGATTGAGCTCATTTTCGTCATCGGCGGAGAATGATGAGCTGAACAAATTGTTCATTTTTGAGAATTACAGATAAAACAACAGCCCAGGTAAGTAATCACTGAATTGAAGATTTAATAAGAGAGAAAAAAAATGAAAGAAAGAAGAAAAGGTAGATGAGAAATATGGAAACTGGGGGAGGTTAAGAAAAAGAACAAGGGCATGTGAAGTAAAATGTTTGGGTCTTGTTAACGTGGCGGCTTTGTGGAAAATTGCAACGACTAGTCAAGTGCATAATGGCGGGTTGGTTAGGTTAGATCATTAGAGTATTAGACAATCAGCACTCCGTCCTAATTATTCCATTTTATTGCTCCCGATTTTAAATATCACATAATTTAATTTTATATCATTTAAATTGACTTGACATAAAAAAAAAATAATTAAAACTAAACTAAAGTTCACATATTGTTATATTTATTAAATTTAGAATTATTCAGATTAGAGTTGTGTTAAACTGTATATAAGATATACGGGTACAACTTTAATTTGAATCAAGGAAATTTGAAATGCACAGCGGGAAGCCATTATTTTGTAGGTGTATTGTTATGCTTCAAATCGTGAAAAGTGGAATGCTGCAGGATGTGAAAAGGTCAAATAAAGTTGGAGGAAATATCAAAGAAGAAGGCGGAAAAATGGGTAACACGTTGAAGGGGTCATTACTCGTTTTCATTATGGATTATATTTTTTATTTTCCGAAAGCGTTTAACTGATTATTAAACTATTCATCATTCATTCTCATCTACAAAATCCTGCTAATTATCTACGCAATTGCTGAGGTGTTAAATTATTCACTATAGCTCTGTTTGTCATTGCTGTTAAAAATTGTTATGCTATTAGAAAAAGTGTTGTTGTAAAAATTAGATGAATATTTGGTATTTTTTTTGATATGTATATATTTTGATATAAAAAATTAAAAATAATAATATTTTTGGTAATGTTTGATGCTTCCGTAAAAGCTGAAAAACAGTTTTTTTTTAACAATATGGGGAAAAAACTTCTCATTTTGATGAATTGGAAAAGCCAAAAACACTTTTCCGAAAAACAGATTTTGAAATTTATCAAACAGTTTTTTAACTAATTTTTAGCGAAAAGCTGTTGTCGCTGTTAGTAACATCAATACCAAACACACCAGGTTCTTCAACTTTAATATTGATAATTTGATGTATTATATTAAACTGTATCATAATTACATATTTATTATAAAAAGTATGGTAATTATCAATACAAATACCTTATAAAGTACACTAATCAAGTATATATTAATATCATTATTTATAAATTAGTATATGTTCCGACAACTTTAAAAAATTTAGTCCTAACATGAATCTGATATAATAACAACCATAATATAAAAAAGGCATGCCATGTAGAAAAATATATGATAAGCAAATGATTGTGCAAAAACAGGGGCTGGCTGCATAAGAATAAATGGGCTGTTGAGCACTTGAGCTTACAAAACGTAATACTAGAATTTTAAACTTAATACCAATCCTTGTCAAGCATTATTACTAGTACCTTCCTAGCATGTAGTTCCAGATCTACCTAGAAATTTCACTTACCTGCAGCATCATCCTGGTACAAACAAAAGGAATTGTGTTAAAATTTCATTACATGATATCTATCTTATCATATATATTCATATTATCAGCAACTATTGCCTTAAGTTGGAGGGCTAAAATATTCACTTGCCAACCTAGTAACCTCTCTCTCTGCCGCCCTCAAAGGGACTACCAGGGAGGGAGTGACAATTTTAAGTCGTTAGTCTATGCAAACATATCTATTTCATGATGTTCTACAGCCTAACGAGATTCAGTGAAGTTAAATAGATAAGCTTCAAGAAATAAAATTTTAGAACAGTCTTTTCGGGTAATGTCATGTCATTTTAGGGCTTGCTTCAGGTCAGATATTGCCATGTCAAAAATCAAAGATCTAAAGTTAATGATGAAAGGAGAAGATATATTTGACAGGAAACATTCATTTTAAAATGCTACTCAGAGGTATTGTTACCTGCGTTCCAAAATTAGATGGTGGAGAAGAACAGCTTGAAGCTCCACTAGTGGATTGATCTAATTTTCCAATCATCTGTGAAGTGCTACAAATTTTTGCGTGTAGATGATCATGAGAACCAGTCTTTTTTTCTGTCCGTTCCTGAGTAGTAGCACTTGTGCTTTCTCTGCTTGCCAACAGTGAATCCGCACCAACCTCAGATTCTTGCTTACGTTTGATGCCTTCCAGCAGCTCATCCAGTTTGTTGAGACGTCCCTCCAATAAACGCGCATCCTCTTCAGTATTAATAGGAATTCCAAACAATTCATTGAATATTTTTTTTGATGCTTTGTAAAGCAAGAAAGATTTCACTTTAGGATACTCTGGCCAGTGAATTTCTTGCACAGTAAATACAGTCTCATCTTTTTTAAACTTGTCAAGTATGTACTGTCCTGGTATCTTCACTATGCATAAGTAATCAAGGACTGCAATGGCATGGCAGCATAAAAGTTCAGTTTTCTCAAACTTGTTGCAACTGCAATTTACCGTGCCATCTTTTAGAACTGCACGTACTGAGTGACGTGGGATACTAAAGTAGCTGTAGTTTCCAGTTTTTACCACGACATAATGGATTACAAGTCCACCTTCAATGATAATATTAACTTCACGAGCAATAAGATATTCAGACTTCTTGTATTCTTCCTGGAACATATTGAATATATCCGAGGAATAGACATCCTTGGCATTCCGCAATAGAGGCGGATCAGTATAATCTGTTCTTGTCTCCTCATCAGCTTGAGAAGCACTTATATGTCCAGGACCTGCAGGCCTGGCACCACAGTAAAGTGTAAAAGCACGAATAAAGGGAATTTCATGCAAGACAAGGAGCTTTACAAAGAGTGACAAGATCTTTATCTATAAATTAAGATGACTAAGGACTCGGAGTCTCTTACTGTACAAACTAAGCATTTTGCTGAACAAAGAAAAGGAAAAACATTGCAAATATTAAGTAACCTTCAATACATCAGAAAGAAATGAAGCAAAAAACAAGCAGTATTGAACAGATATCCATATATATAGTTAAGAAAAAATAAAAAGTTTTCATTTGGCAAACTAGCTAACCCATTAAACTCTGTGCAATGTGGAGAAGACTGCCTACATTTCTCTTGATTCTTTATAAGAGAATGAACTCCTTCAGCAGGACCAGGGGGCATATTCTTGTCCTTCTGTAATCTATAACAATCTGGAATCTTATCAATACGCAAGCATTTAAGAGCTACTTGTAAGTGACTGCAGAGCACCCCTGACAATTCAAAATACTTGCAGCTGCACTCCACTATGCCATCCATCGGCAGAGCAGTAACAGTATAACACCTTTCAAACTGCCAAGACCTTCTAACTTCATAGGTGATTTCAAGGCCTCTGTCACTTAAATTCATATCTCTTTTAACATCTATATCTAGAGTTCTCGTCTTTTTACGTTCATGTTCAAACAAAAGAAAAGTGACTTCTGATGTGTAAACATCCTTTGCGTTCTTCAACCGTGGGTATTGATTATTTTTCTCAGTGCTATCTTCAGAACTACTTTTATCATCTTCCCTGCTTAAATTTCACAAAAAACAATCCATATAGTTAAAAATAATAGTGACCGTGAATTATTGCCAGTTCTTAGTCCTCTGCATATCCTTGTGATTAGCAATCAAAGAGGCAGATCATGCAATTGACAAGGAAACATTAGCTCAAATTAACCAAATAGCAGAAAGCTACACAAAACATAGCTTTTGATTTTCTGTAATAACTATTATAAGGGTCAAACCTCTATCTACAGATCGAACACTCTTTCCCAATAGTTCAAGGCTTCTCTTGCAGAAACATGAAAGCATTTTCATATTCCTTGAAATTAGACAAATAGTTGATATGCATGTTCAATAATAATTCTACTGATAATAGTTGTATTGGGTACAGAACTGGAGGGAGATTCATGACCATACAAAAAACATCAAATACCAATTTCTGATGATACGCAGTTTAAACTTGTGAGCAGATACAAAACAACAAACAAATAAATGCTAGTAAGAGATAAGACATTTCACAATTTCTTCTAATATGTGGCGGAGTTTACCTATTGCCTTCATCTTCCTCATCAGTTTCTTCTTCATCATCATCATCATAGTCCTCCGTGTCAATGTCATCATCATCGTCATCTTCATCTCCATATCCATCATCGTCGCTTCCTCCATCACTATATGAACCAGAATAATCCTCAAATTCCTGATCACTGTCATCGCTACCTTCTCCTCCAGACATTATTATCTTCAATCCCATTACCATGTTCATCATTATCACCTTCTTTGAGAATATCATCATCCTTAACTGTACCAGCATCATCATTAGGTAAACCATCATAGCCATCAATGTTTTGCATATTCCTATCTTGTTTTATACATAAACGTAAAGGAAGGCTCCTATAAACGAGGCGTCCTTGGAAAACATGAACAGGCAAACACCCTGTTTCCAGAAGAAGCCAAAGAAGACACTTCTCAGCAAGTAAAAAGGTTCTCAATCCAGCCTCCCACATAGTGTGTAACACCAATTCAGCCGAAAGGAAACCAGGAAACCTAGTTTTTGTCTCCATTTCCTGCACCACAATTAAATCTATAATAAGATAAGAATCCCGATGAGTTGTTATACTGATAATATAACAAAATCAAACTATAACATATTAGCAAGTGCAAAACAAATAAACTCAACCAACATTCACTGATTGAAGGTGTGCAGGGCGTAAAAGAATAAACCTACATCATTACAAACACACAGTAACCAATTAGGCATTCATCATTCATGATTGCCATATCGTGCAGAATATAGCTAAGCTGCACCTTAAGAAATCTGCTTACAATATCATAATTACTACACTACCCAATACAAACACCAAAAGATGCCCAGACCATAATAAATAACATAAATTTACTCAATGAAGTACGACTTTGCTGTTTCGACTGCAACTAGATGACATACAGTGTGCGCGAAAATAATTTGGCAATACTGAAGTAGCTATAAATATACACAATTACTCGATTAAGTACGTTATTATTGCTGCTTCAAGTGCAACTAGATGCCATACTCCGTATATGCAAAATATTTCGATAACACATTAGCTATAAATTTACACAATTACATACTTAGGTACGTCGCTGCTGCTTCGAGTGCAACTAGATGCAATACGATGTACATTGCCAAAATATGGCAGTACAGTATTAACTATCGTTATACTTACACAAGTGTGCTACGATAAACAAATACTGATTCAATAAAAAGAATTTGCAAATCATAAAATAATAACTATAGTAATCGATTAGGCATCCGACGCGAGTGCACCTAAATATAACGTCACGGTGACAAATAGTAATTCAATCAAAAGAAATTGCATATCATAAAATAATAATTAGTCATAATAATCGATTAGGCATCCAACAAGACGGCACCTAAATATAACGAAAATCCTAATTCAATCAAAAGAAATTGCAGATCATAAAATAATGACTACGCTTACAAGTAATCGATTAGGCATCCGATACGAGTATGCCTAAACGACACGGTGATAAACGCTACTACTAAAACTGAACCACAAGCATGATGAGCACATGAAGATGATGTAAATAAACAGTAAAATTGTTGAAAAAACGGAGCGAGCATGACCTAACAATCATATAAATATTAACAAATAAATGGTTGTACGTACTTGTATGTAACCAGTGATAAATAATAAGAAAATATTATGGTGATGAGAAATGGTAGTGTTGACGGAGGAATTTGGTATCAACATAGTTTGAGGTTCGTCGCCGGAATCAAGATCTACGATGGTGGTTCTTCGCCTGAAAAGTGAGCGGAGTGTGGTGGTTGTGATAAATTGGGGGCTGAGATTGCTTAGGGTTGGTGGTGGCTCCTTATGGCTCTCGCTTCCGACCCCTCACAATTTGCCTACGTATCCCTATTTATAGGGAATCAAGCCCACGTAGTTCTTGGGGAATAAGAAATCTAATGGGCTTAGACTTCTTATTCCCAGGCCCGGTCCAGAATCCATCTTCCGCTAGCTTTAGGAATGTCCAACTATGAGGCCCAACCGCGAAGGCCCAAGGCTCGTTTGTAATCGCAGGACTTCACGGATAATGCATCTCCCTGCGCAAGGATAACATTCCGCTACAGCTATCTCCCTTGAATTACGAACGCAGGTATAGCCACGGTTCACCCCAAATGCCAGACGCGTCCCTGTCCCCCGAATGAGGATAACCCACCAGATAGCAGGACAGGTGATCCCAAGCTCTTGGGTGCAAAGTGCAGGATGACTCCAAAGTTCTCCAATGAGGACACCCATTGAATACAAGAACAGAGTTCCCAAAGCACACACCAAAGTTAACCCCGCATCCCCAACGAGGACACCCGTTGAATACAGGAGGAGGCCTTCAATCATCAGGCATACCCCTGGAGGCCTTCAAGCTTTTCACGGACATCCCCCTCCTTGACCGTCTCAAGGAGGGAATTCTTCAAAGAGTACCTGCAACAAATATATTAGTGAAAATAATTCTCCATTGCTCCTTCCACGCTTGTCTTGCTTTAAACTTACTCATGATCATGCATTCTTCACACATAGGACGCGTCCTGAACGATTGGGCGCGTCCTGACGCTACGAACTCCACATATTACTATATCTTCCAAGTATCTCTATTTGCTTTGTCTTGAATGAGAACAAGCTCAACCATCCCAAAGTGTGCATCTCCAGGAGGCAGGACGCGTCCTCCCCTTGTAAAATACACATATTTTCCTTGCTTGGCAACCTTATTACCTGTACAGCTCATCCCATTATTTTTACTTATCAGGGCGCGTCCTGCACCTTGGGCGCGTACTGCGCCTTGGGCGCGTCCTCCTCCTTTCAATATCTTCCTGCTCATCTCTTTACATGACAACCCAAAATACAGCCTACACAATCATGGACGCATCCTACATATACAGGGCGCGTCTTCGCTTCATACAATGTAGACCAAAACCTAATTATTCATCTTCTTGCCCCAATTCAATTCCAATTGACCCGTATTTGACCCGAGATGATCCAATACCAAATTTTGGCTATAACAACTACCCCCCGAATTCCATATAAAGTTGGAAACAAAATTGGAATTCTAATATCTACATCCAAGCAAAAATTTGTATCATCCTCCACTCGTATGAGTATGCGTCTTCTACATCTTCCTCTATGAGGGCGCATTCTCAATTAAGGCCGCGTCTTCGGAATCTTATCCTCCTTATTGACCATGACGGCGCGCTCTCACTCTTTGCCGCGTTCACAATTGTCATTCACATTTCTTCCCGCCTTCACCTATGAATACCCCTTCTCTTCCTGATAACTTTAACCTTGGTTTGTCTAGAGAGGTTTACCACTTATGTACCATATCTCTAAGCTTACATGAGCTAACTCGGTATAAGAAACAAGAGAATTTGTACAAAAGTGTGCATCTCACATACCTTGGAAAAGCACAATCCATTAACAAAGGTTTGAGGGTTCTCTAACTTTTTCATCCCAATATTGGTCTCCCATGAGCGCGCCTTAAACTGAAAGGGTCATCATATGAGGGCGCACTCTAAGGAAAGCGCGGCCAGAATAAAACACTAGCTCTCTGATCTTCAAGTAATAAATAATCTTTGACGCAAGGAGGACATGCCTTGTTGGTGATAGTGATCCTTCCACCGATGACACAATACCATTCTATATTTAATTTCCTGCTTCTTTCCAAATCATGACTCCAAACCGCTGATCTCATCTTTTCCACAAATAGCGTGATTCATTTATTCAAATCAAAGTCAAAACTTTTACAATCTTCTTCAATCATCTATTTTTAGAGGGCGCGCCCTTTAAAGAGGTGACGTCTTCCTCAAATAATTAACATCATTAGAGGGCGCGTCCTCTTTACAAGGAGCGTTTTGCTCGATGAGAGGAGCGTCCACGTCGACAAGAGTATCATTCTTGGAGGGCGCGTCCTCTATGAGAGGAGCGTCCATCTCCACAAGGGGAATCACCCTTGGAAGGCGCGTCTTCTCTAAGAGGAGCGTCTACTTCGACAAGCTAACATCCTTGGAGGGCGCGTCCTCTCTAAGAGGAGCGGCTTATCTCGACAAGTTCTTCATCCTTGGAGGGCGCGTCATCTGTCAGAGACGCATCCTCCTCGACAAGGGTATTCATCCTTGGAGGGCGCGTCCTCTGTCAGAGACGCATCCACCTCGACAAGGGAAATCATCCTTGGAGGGCGCGTCCTCTGTCGGAGACGCATCCACCTCGACAAGGGAAATCATTCTTTAAGGGAGCTACCTCTGTAAGAGGTGCATCTATCTCGACAAGCTAACATCCTTGGAGGGCGCGTCCTCTCTAAGAGGAGCGGCTTATCTCGACAAGGTCTTCATCCTTGGAGGGCGCGTCATCTGTCAGAGACGCATCCTCCTCGACAAGGGTATTCATCCTTGGAGGGCGCGTCCTCTGTCAGAGACGCATCCACCTCGACAAGGGAAATCATCCTTGGAGGGCGCGTTCGTTGAAACTAAACTCTCGTCATACTAGGAAGATCATTGTACTTCATTCGCTTCTGTATAAATCATGTATGTAATATCGAGGAAGATCACATGGGTATTTCAATAAAGGCGCGCCTTGAGAGAGATAGCCTTGGAGAGTTTACTTATAACTGTTGAGGATATAACATTATATCCTTAGATGAAGGAGCTCATTCATGTCCTGGGGCCTCACCTTGACAATTAAGGGGCGCGTCCTAGGATTCATGGTACCTCTACTCTGATAGATTCTTTTCTCTTGAAGTTCCAATATTA
The DNA here is from genome assembly GCF_009905375.1 of Apium graveolens. Taxonomy (NCBI): domain Eukaryota; kingdom Viridiplantae; phylum Streptophyta; class Magnoliopsida; order Apiales; family Apiaceae; genus Apium; species Apium graveolens. Next base: position 215,313,466 of record NC_133656.1, read on the forward strand.
AGATTCTCCTTGTGGTCAATAAAGTTCACCTCACCATCAATATTTTTTTTTGAGGGTGCGCCTTAAGGAAAGGGCGCGTCTTGAAAGATGAGGAATTAGTTCCAGTCGAGCCATTCTTCAAGTAGTGACTATAACTCATCTGATTATCATGACATCTTCATTGAAAACTTCCATAGACTTTTTCTTCTGAGGGCGCGCCCTGGGAGAGCAATTCTCCACTGAATGTTTCACATGCAGAGGGCGCGCCTTAATATATTGTGACGCAGCACTTGGTAACTCATGAGATTTTTTCCTGATAAGATTTCCTACCTACAATAAACACAATTAATATGGAACTTGAAATGTTACCTGGAGGACGCGTCCTAGAGGGACGGACGTGTCCAGTCGGTGAATTTTCCTGAAATTTGCTGAAAGTCATATGGGCCCCAAATATTTTAATCAAGGCGCGTCCTAAGAGTTTGTGGGGGATTTTCTCCATGCCAAATCTCTTTCCCAATCCTCTTCCTGCACAAGTCCCAAAAACAAGTAATGTAAAATACAACGAAACTAGTTGAGTGTTACCTTGATGGATCTTGTTAAAGGCGATGACTAGCTCATGATAGTAATGCCTTCTTCTTGGAGTGTTCTCCTCCCGATCGTCCTCAGATTTGCGCCTGATTAAGTCTTCTAAACTGAATAGTGTTCTTAAATCTTCTAAATCAAATAGAATTGTTCAGTCTTCTCGTTGGAGTAGGATTCTCCAATCTTCTAAATGGAATAGGATTCTCCAATCTTCTAATTAGAACATGATTCTCCCATCTTCTAGATAGAATAGAATTCTTCAATCTTCTAAATAGAATAGGATTCTTCAATCTTCTATACCAAATAGGTTTCTCCCAATCTTCTTAATGGAATGGGTTTCTTGCAATCTTCTAAGATAAATAGGATTTTTTGGTAAAAATTCGTAGCTGCTGTTTTCCTCTGTTTCCGGGCTGCTCAACTTGGATTGTCCTATCCATATCATCTCTGAATTAAAGAGAATTCAATAAGCTTCGCGTAGGCTGTAAGATCGTTCAAATCTGACTTACGGAACTCGAGATACGGCCCAAACAATGTAAGCAAATCGCTTAACCCACCAAATCCGAATTTTTCATCCAACTTTGCTCCTTTGTGGCCATGGTTATAAACTTCAACCCTCATGGCTGAAAATCATCATCCATGGATCTCCCTCGTGGCCGTGGATATTACATTCAAATCTCCTTCGACCCCCCTGGCCAAAAATATTTATTTTATGGATCTCCTTCGTGGCCGTTGTACGCAACTCCTCCGTGGCTATCCTTCAATTCTTGCGTCAAAGAACCTTCATCGTGACGAGACATCTCTTCCTCCTGAGATTATGATCTTGATGAGCACCCCTCCTTCTAGCGCCAATTTGTTGACGGAGGAATTTGGTATCAACATAGTTTGAGGTTCGTCGCCGGAATCAAGATCTACGATGGTGGTTCTTCGCCTGAAAAGTGAGCGGAGTGTGGTGGTTGTGATAAATTGGGGGCTGAGATTGCTTAGGGTTGGTGGTGGCTCCTTATGGCTCTCGCTTCCGACCCCTCACAATTTGCCTACGTATCCCTATTTATAGGGAATCAAGCCCACGTAGTTCTTGGGGAATAAGAAATCTAATGGGCTTAGACTTCTTATTCCCAGGCCCGGTCCAGAATCCATCTTCCGCTAGCTTTAGGAATGTCCAACTATGAGGCCCAACCGCGAAGGCCCAAGGCTCGTTTGTAATCGCAGGACTTCACGGATAATGCATCTCCCTGCGCAAGGATAACATTCCGCTACAGCTATCTCCCTTGAATTACGAACGCAGGTATAGCCACGGTTCACCCCAAATGCCAGACGCGTCCCTGTCCCCCGAATGAGGATAACCCACCAGATAGCAGGACAGGTGATCCCAAGCTCTTGGGTGCAAAGTGCAGGATGACTCCAAAGTTCTCCAATGAGGACACCCATTGAATACAAGAACAGAGTTCCCAAAGCACACACCAAAGTTAACCCCGCATCCCCAACGAGGACACCCGTTGAATACAGGAGGAGGCCTTCAATCATCAGGCATACCCCTGGAGGCCTTCAAGCTTTTCACGGACATCCCCCTCCTTGACCGTCTCAAGGAGGGAATTCTTCAAAGAGTACCTGCAACAAATATATTAGTGAAAATAATTCTCCATTGCTCCTTCCACGCTTGTCTTGCTTTAAACTTACTCATGATCATGCATTCTTCACACATAGGACGCGTCCTGAACGATTGGGCGCGTCCTGACGCTACGAACTCCACATATTACTATATCTTCCAAGTATCTCTATTTGCTTTGTCTTGAATGAGAACAAGCTCAACCATCCCAAAGTGTGCATCTCCAGGAGGCAGGACGCGTCCTCCCCTTGTAAAATACACATATTTTCCTTGCTTGGCAACCTTATTATCTGTACAGCTCATCCCATTATTTTTACTTATCAGGGCGCGTCCTGCACCTTGGGCGCGTACTGCGCCTTGGGCGCGTCCTCCTCCTTTCAATATCTTCCTGCTCATCTCTTTACATGACAACCCAAAATACAGCCTACACAATCATGGACGCATCCTACATATACAGGGCGCGTCTTCGCTTCATACAATGTAGACCAAAACCTAATTATTCATCTTCTTGCCCCAATTCAATTCCAATTGACCCGTATTTGACCCGAGATGATCCAATACCAAATTTTGGCTATAACAGGTAGCACTAGCAACTGGGGGGAGCCGGGGAGCGATTAGGGTGGAAGCAGCGACTTATGTAACTGGCGATTGCGCGGGAAAACGAAGAGACGTGTATTGCAAATTACAATTGTTTCGCAAAATTACATGGGGTCACATAATTTGGATGTTTTTTTATAATAAGCTGTAACTTGCATTTTTAAAGGTACATTTTTATTTTAGAAATTTGACATTATTTGGAGAGTGGTGAATAACAAGACTGTGAACAATTTGATGGTCATATCTCTATAACTAGAGCATCGGTACGGTACCGGGCCTACCGGCCAGGTCAAATCTATATCTACATTATTTTAAAGGCTACTAATGCCCATTTAAAATTTACTCACTAAATTTACTCATAAATTTACCCATGACCCATAACCCATGATCCATTTTATTTTTTTACGCATAAAAGTTTATATTATACACATATTCATGGATCTTTCACATTTAAATCCATTATAACCATTTAGAAACTAACCTAATATTCACCTAACCCACTCCCTGATTGTAGCAACTGAATAGTACGTTTGAATTTTTTTGAATTATTCTCTCTCAAAACTGCTGCATAACTCCAGCCTCCTCTGATCTTCTCATTCGTTCCATGCTCCGTCGACTACGTCTACAATCACGATATCATTATCCATACATATCTCTGTGAATCTGTAATATGTACACACATATATATATATATATATATGCTTATCCATGTATTTGATTCTTTATTTGTATGATCCTCATAATTTTGAATTGTATTTTTGCAGATGATTACCGATGGCTGCCTCTGAAAAGCGGGTAATCATTGTATTTCATTAATGATTCAAAAGTATGCCTATATTTTCATTAATGTTTCGATTATGTAAAAACTTAGGTTTTGCACTCCAACTGTTTGATTGTGACTCTAAATAACTCTGTTTTGTTATTTTTGTTGTTTTCTTAAAGAATGGTTTTAAAATGAAGGATGAGGAAGTGTAAATTAATTTATCTTATGTATGTTTGTATTTTTCATTTATCTAGAGATAGTTACTTGGTTTTTTTTATTGTTTCAACTAATTTGTTCTCAATGTTATTATAGATTATTAGTCTAACCAAAGATGATTTTTCGTGTTTTTAGTAAGCAGGTGATTATTAGAGTTTGTCGAAATTAGGTTGAGTTTAATTATTTGATTATTAATTGTGTATATGTAAATGTTGTCTTACGATATTGCCTCATTTTCATAATTTGATTTTAGGAACAACTATATTTTCGTATTCATAGGTTTTAGCTAAAAGTTAAAGTTTAATGAAACTGAATGATTTGTTTATTTTGTTGTGGACCTCAATTGTTGTTTTTGATAATGTGATTTTGTAAGCATCCACTGAGGTTGCATCTGCGAAGAAAAAACGGTTGACGCTTATTGACTTTGACATTGGAAAGCCTTTTGGAAGAGGAAAGTTTGGGCATGTGTATCTACTGAGGGAAAAGAGGGTCAGTCCTTTTTTCAATCTTTATATTCTTGAACTTAGGTTATTTTCATATAAGCATTTGGATTCATATACATGATCTTCATCTACTTTCCCACCATATGTTGTCTTTTTTTTCTATGTGGTCTAACTCCTCTAATAAATGCAGAATCCCTCAGATCCAGGTAAATGTCCTTTTTGTACTATCAACTATGTTAAGTAACACATGTTTTCTTAGTTTCTGTTTTTATTTGATTTTGAAGATAATATGTAATACATTTTGATGTTAGAATACGTGCATGTAAAAATGAGAACAACCTAACACCTTCAGCCTCTTCCTATTCAGGTTTGTATTGCACGTGCACCGTTATATCGACAACTTCCAAGATGGGTGATGGACAATTTGTTGATGTTGTATCAGTTGAAAATTATAAAGTTTGTCTACAATCACCCAGGTACATAGAAAGGACAAAGCAATATTACATGAGATGTTTCACAAATAATAATTTCTTTCACTATTTGACATGTCGGATATATGCAATTCATGCATAAACATGAGCATTGTTACATGGAATACATTTTAAGATTTGGACCCCAGAACAGGAGATGTGATTGCTCACATTACTAAAGGTGATAAATAAGTTGTTGGCAGAGCAATAGTTGCTGCTCGAAAGAACTACTTCTGCAAAACTATATTCTTGCCAATAAAATCGCAGCTTAGGCAGATCAAATTTTCAGTCTTACTATTTCTGATGGGTCATATCATGTTCATAACATTTTTCTTTTCATTATTATATATGGCAATGTATAGCCCTTTTAAAGGAGTTTTACCTTTTAGAGGAATTAAAAGTAAAAGAAAATATGCTTGATGAACCTTTATTGAAAGGGGTTTCCACAGAGAGCGTTAAAATTGCTGAATCAAAGAACAATCTAGCTATTAGTGTGCAAACTCCAGAGACTCTTATGTTGGTCAACTCATATATTAACACTTAAAGTAAGATCAAGTGATAAATGTGGACTTAATGCACCTTCTCAGCTTACCTGTATAATTAATGATGGTGTGCAGTCATCATTGGATCATAATTATCGGTGTTTTCGTAGAAAAACTAAAGTATAATTAATTTTGTTATAAAATTTAATGTTTCATGTCTTTAACAATAATAACTTAGCTATGTTTATCTTATTGATTACATATGTTGATCTTATTAATTTTAAAGGTAAAATAATTTCTTTTCTTAATTATTTTTCATTTGTTGGTAAGAAATTTAGAAATTAGAAACTTTGGAGGAATCGAGGGGAGACATAGTAGGTTGTATATGGGTTTATTTATTTTAATTCAGAAGTATGAGGTTTTGTAACCAAGTCCAAATGAACTGCCTGATGATCTAAATTCTTACATGCCTGGCCTGATTTTTTTTATCATATTTTAATGTAGGCTTAGATTAGGGTACTGGGATTAAAAAGCAGTGTTCTGATATTGTCGTGAGGTGCTGGTTTGAAGCATTCTATAACTCAGGTGGTACTAATGATTTAAGGTAATTCATTTTGCATTGGGTCTTAACATGATTTTTTTCTGATCATATGGATTCTAACTGAACATAAATACGATCAGGTCTATAAATATTTTTATGTAGAATGATGTACATAAGCTCATTAAATATAACTTCCATATTAACATCGAGAAGGACCAACACATTATATGGCACTGCCAGCACTAAATCTTGTGTTCGTATAAGTGGCCACAGTCAAGGCACATCACATAACCAATGCAATGTATAAGAAAGGTATTGGTGCAGGTTTCAATTTCTCTGCGATTGAGCTTGCAAAGTCATGGTAAATACAGAATATCAGTGTGAAGCTATAGAGGTTTGAAGTTTGATAGTCAGCGAAGGAGTGGCGCTGGAAGCAATACCGTGGAATGCTTTACTCAGATTGTAACGTGTTGTCTATGGTTAGAGAACATACTATAAAAGGAACAAAAACTACAGTACACTTGCAGTGATATTCAAGTTATTATACATATATCACTTGCTAAGGTATTCTACATATATACTTTCACCTTAATTTTTTCTCCTATATATGTCCATATATTTTATGGGTATAATTATAAATCTTAAAATACTTCTACTAAATTTGTCAATATTGTAAAATATTGGTATAGGGAATAGTAACAAATGTTTCATCTTTTTGGACATTGGTCTTTTTTTTCTCAGCTTATTGCAACATGGACGAGCAAGGTTTATTTCATAGTTTCGGGTAATGCTGGGTATGTTTGTATGTGTTCATGTTGACTCTGTATTTTCAGCTAGGTCAAAATAGATCGAGGGATACCACATCACGTATCAAGAGGGCTCAACATTCACAGGTGGTAAAGTTGTTGGATACAAGAACCTTTTTATTTTACGTGAGGAAAAGAAATGGGAGTTTAGCCCTCATCTAATTCCTATGTTGGTTACAAGTACCTTTTTGTTGTATCCAGGGGTTCAAATCATTTGTATGCTAATTGATTATATTCTCTGAGTACTGTTTCTTTAAAAAATATTGTGTTAATCATTAAACATTACTCAAAATTCATTTTTTGTTATATAGGTTTATAAATTTACTTTATACTTTGTTGGATGGATCCTCTGTTGATACAAAATTTGAGGATGATTACCGATTGATATATAATATTGTCAAACTGTGTACATTATTCTTTATACGTTTTGCCTCTATATATTAAATTTCCTGGTGGTATAGCTTGCTCTTACAAGCACTTGCAAATGACAAGATTCACTTAATAAATTTGTTTCAAAAGTTATAGAGCAAGAAAAGCCATGGATTTATAAGAGTTAATTGATCAAATTATCATTTCGCAGATGCACCGGATTTGAAACAACAGCCTGAGTAAATTTTCTATGCATAGTTCATCTGGTACACTAGGTCTAACTAAATAGGTAAATATAATGTCAATTATGTGATACAAGACTATGAAGATGAAGTTGGTTGAAAATGTTTTCTCACAAGAAGGTAGATAACAAATAATTTAGTAAAAAAAAATGTTAGCAAATCTTCTAAAATATATTCCAAGACAATGAATTGAGAGTCATATTTAAAAAGAAAAAAAAGTGTCTTTTGTATAGTCTCCAGGTACAAAACATTTTTTTTAATTTTGATGATTTTTTTGGCAATTGCTCCTTCATTATATAAATATATATGAAAAAAAATAAAGATAAATTAATTTATAAATCATTTTCAACTAAGTTGATTTAGTTAAATTTATATCTCTATATATAAATGATATAAATATTTAATTAATGAATGACCTATTGTCAGATAATTATATTCAAGTCTCGACTAATCAAACTACTTTTAATTAAATATTCTATACACTATATTGGGAATCAACCTAAAATTATCCTTTTTCTAATAATTTTTTAGATTTCATTTCATTCATACTATACAAAGTGTGCATTATCCACCGGGGTACAAAATGCACTGAATTGATTATCCACCGGGGTACAAAATGCACTAAACTGATTATCCGTCGGAGTACAAAGTGTACATTATCCGTCGGGGTACAAAGTGTACATTATCCGTCGGGGTACAAAGTGTACATTATCCGTCGGGGTACAAAGTGTGCATTATCCATCGGGGTACAAAGTGTACATTATCCGTCCGGGTACTAAGTAAGCATTATCCATCGGTGTACAATGTATGGATTATCCATCAGTGTACAATGTATGGATTATCCGTCGAGGTACAAAGTGTACATTATCCGTCGGGGTACAAAGTGTGCATTATCCACCGGGGTACAAAGTGTGCATTATCCATCGGGGTACAAAGTGTACATTATCCGTCAGGGTACTAAGTAAGCATTATCCATCGGTGTACAATGTATGGATTAATATATAATTTTAATTTTATTTCAATTAAAAAAATTATTCTATATCCTCTTTTATACTGTTTTAGTTGCAGAATATGAGGCGTCGTCGAAAATGACGCTGAGATACTGTCAATAAATATCTTATTTTGATTTTATTTCAATTTCAAAATTATTATATATCCTTTGTTATGATGTTAAATATGCTAGGTACCCAAAATTGAATCCCAAAAGCATTCCAAAATTTCATGTGTCACGTGTTTATTGGTCATGACATAATTAAATAAGATGGACCTCATACATTCACATCAATCCTCCTAATTAAAATAGCCTAAATTGCCACATCACCAATGGCACATTATTTTGGAACTCATTTTTGAAACCAATTTTGGGTACCTGTCACTACACTTAAAATATTTAGTGATAGAAAATGAGGCGGCGTTGAAAAGAAAGTTGAGAAACTGTAAATTAATATTTTATTTTAGTTTTATTCCAATTTCAAAATTATTGTATACCCTTTTTTATATCTCTTTAGTTGCAGAATAAGAGGCGTCGTCGAAGACGACACCGAGAAACTGTTAATGAATATTTTATTTTGATTTTATTCCAATTTTAAAATTATTGTATATAGTAGATTATACATTTTAGTTATAGAATACGAGGCATCGTCAAAAATGAAACCGATAAATATTCAATGAATATTTTATTTTGATTTTATTTCAATATCAAATTTATTATATATCCTCTTTACACCTTTTTAGTTGCAGAATACGAGACGTAATTTTCGATGATGCCGGGAAACTATCAATAAATATCTTATTTTGATATTATTTCAACTTTAAAATTATTGTATCTCCTATATTATACTTTTAAGTTATTTATTACGAAGTATGGTTGAATACGAGGATGAGAAATAATTAATTAATATTTTTTTTAATTTTATTCCCATATAAAATTAATGTAAATGCTCTTTTATACTTTTTTAGTTGTTGAACACGAGGCATTGTCTTCGTCTTAGAAACTATCATTAAATATCTTATCTTGATTTTATTATAATTTCAAAATTATTGTATATCCTCTGTTATACTTTTTATTGATAGAATATGAAGTATCATCGAAAAAGAAGTCGAGTAACATTCAATTAATATCTTATTTTGATTTTATTCCAATTTTAAAATTATTATACGTCCTCTTTATACCTTTTTAGTTGATGAATACGAGGCGTCGTATTCGACGATGCCGAGAAACCATCAATAAATTTCTTATTTTGATGTTATTCTAATTTTAAAATTATTGTATATCCTCTACTATACTTTTAGTTATATAATACGAGGCGTCCTTGAAAACGAAGCCGAGAAATACTCAATTAATAACATATTTTGATTTTATTACAATTTCTAAATTATTGTAATTCCCTTTTTATTCCATTTTAGTTACAGAATATAAGGCGTCGACCAACGACGCATAGAAACTATTAATAAATATCTTATATTGATTTTACTCCAATTTTAAAATTATTGTGTATCCTTTGTTATACCTTTTTAGTGACAGAATAGGTGGCGTCGTCGAAGAGGACGACGAGTTATTATCAATTAATATCTGATTTTGATTTTAGTCAAATTTTAAAATTATTTAGAAAAAAATATAAGTAAAAAATTGACATGATCTGATTTTTTATAAAATGTAATGACCGAAATTGTGAACTACAAAATTTTGCATTATTTTTTAATTCATATTTTTTTGTTAAATATACATATTTTAGTACTTCAAATATACATATTAAGATATATATATATATATATAATTTAAATAAATTGGGGATATTCGTAGAACATAATTCATAAAATAATATATTTTATAGTGTTTTAATTGTAGAGCATAGATGGTCTCCGAGTTTTCCGATTAAATAGTGGTCTCCATAGAAATTTTTTATATATTTATATATATATATATGTATAACTTAAATATTTTATTTTAACAATACTTAAGAAAGTTCATTTGACATAGTACGAGATCATATTTCTCAGGCACTATAGTATGGGATTTCTAATACATTTGTTTAACATATAGGGATTTATTAGATGTACATATAGGCGTACCATAATATTATTATCTTCTTAATAAGGATCGAGAATAGTGATGAATCGTGTAACATCTAAGCATTCAATTTTCATCAACACACAACAACAAAAAAGAAGGCTTTAGTACTGTAAGGAAGTTTGGGACAGATGACGATGTTACATTAGTACCTCAATTGCAAAATATGTTTTTACATCTTCATCTTACCCATTTTCTGTTTTCTTCTTCTCCAAATCTTGGACAACAAGATCATAGAATGTTGTCAGATCGTACTCGATTGTTGCAGTTTATTTGGTAAAAACTTTTCATGTAAATTAATAAAACAACAAATATGTACCTCTATGAGATGTAGCACTTAAATTTTTTCTTCCAAACTGTATTTATCAAATATATATGGCACAATACATATATTGTATGCGTATTATAAGTACAAGTTGGATTATAACATGTTTGTTCTGCATTTAATTATTCTATGGATTTCTCAAATGCATGATTGTAATATTTGGTACTAAATATTCTTTCAACTCAGACTCAATCCCCAAGTTTTAATTACCATTCATTTTCATCTATAAATGTTAAATCATTATATGCTTGCTTAATAGCTATTTGATTTTATGATATGAAGAATATGCATGGATGAATAAAATCAGATTAAAACAATTACTTAATCAAGCTCATTACTAATGTTCAACAAACCTAAAGATATACAAAAAAGTATCATATGTAATACCATATGTGAAAAAAATCAATGATATAAAGGTGCATATAGAGGAGGAAGTAACAAAATGGACCCAGTGAATAATAATAATATCTCCATTTTTTATTCAAGTGATGGTTAATCTGTAGTTGTAATAAAGATAATAACTGAAACTTTTTGGTGTTGAAACCTGATAAAAGAATATGAGATGTGTCAATTATATTTCAATTTGGTCACAATTTGGTATATATATATTCTTTCATAAAATTAAACCACATTAATCAATTTATGTTATTGTCTAATTTGAAACTTTTGTTTTTCTCTTATATATTAGCAACAAAAAAATAAACTAACATCATATCGCAATTATTCGTGACAGTATTATTTGAGAGGCTTTTACCTAAACTCAACACCATGATTTCCAGTGAAAAGTAAAATATTCAAATCATAAAAAGAAATGGTAAAATAATTTATTTAATGCTAATCATAAAAAATAATAAAATTAATATTTTTTTTGGCTAGCACGCGTAGCGCACGGTCAAATGTTCCTAGTTAATGTAAAACTAGTTGTATAGCCCATGCACAGATATATTCTATATTGTGCTAATTGAAATTGTTTTCGATATAATTGTTGGTGATATATTTATGTTTGTAATGATACATTCGCAGAAAGTGATAAATTATGTTAGTATACATTTTTAGCAACTTTATAATTAAATGATATTTATAATATGTTAATACTTGGAAATTAAAATGAATACAATTGATTATGTGTGTCTGATGTATCTCAATCACTCGAAATATAAAATAAATTTTTATTTTTATAATTATTTAATGTGTTTATGTGTTAAGAATGTGATTAATGAGTCACTATATAAGCAATTTGTAATAACTCCAATTTTTGGAATTTTTGAAACACGGATGAATAGTAACTTTTGCTGATGATGCTGATTAAGAAAAATTATTAGACCACGTTATATAGGAGTACTGTTATGAAAATTCTAAGATCGTATTAGTATTCCATAAAGTAAATAAGTGTATGTAAAGATCGTCAGAATCCAAATTCGAACACTTTGATTTTTCCCGAAAATCCACAGATACCGAAAGAATTGAGTATAAGGTAACAGGATAAGAAGGATTTAAATTCAAGGATTATAAGAGAGGATCAAAAATGGAATATAATGTATTAAGAAAGGTTAAGGAAACCCAAGTAATAAGATCCCGGGTATGATCCCTTAAACGATAAACGAGAACGAAAGTTAAGCGAACCGTATAACAGATCAGCGGTCATTAGCCAAGTAATTAGGAGCTAATCAAAGAGGTTAGTGATGATGTTATCAAACCAATAAGAAGAGGACAAGCATGAGAAGATGACATAAGAATGATGACCTAAGCATTACCAAAAGGGAAGGAATTGTTGGATGATTGTGAGCCACACAATTTTTACCATGATAACAACCTAATTAACAAGCAAATCATCACACAAATACCTAGGCAACCAAACAAGAAGCATTTCTTCTCCCCCCTCATTCTTGCTCTCGGCTTTTCCATGAAAAGCAAAGGAAAATTTTCAAAACGGGTTAAATATCAAGTAGGTCACTTACTGCATCGAAATGTATCAAGTGAGTCACTGGTTACAAAACTGACTCAAATGAATCACTCATTTGAAAATTTGTATCAAAAATAAAACTCTGTCGTTAGTCGAAATTCTTAAAAATATTATATATTGAGTTTAGCACATTTTTTATGAATGATATTACATCCAAATGAAAGATTCTGAGTTCAAGTATTTTAGATAATTTTTTTAATTTTTTTAATTTTTTTAAAAATTTATTTACTATTTATTTTTATTTAAATCAAATAATACAATTAAAAAATTAAAAATAAATTGTTGATAAAATTTTAAAAATCTAACAATATTATCTAAAATAGTAGAACTCGTAACCTTTCATTTGGATGTAATATCATTCACAAAAAAATGTGGGAAACTCAATATATAATATTTTTAAGAATTTCGACTAACGATAGAGTGATATTTTTTATATAAATTTTTAAATGAGTGACTCATTTGAGTCAGTTTTGTAACCAGTGACTCACTTGATATATTTGGACGCAGTAAGTGACCTACTTGATATTTAACCCTTTTCAAAACTCAAGCTACACACCTTCAAAAATCAAGAGGTTTGTTTCTTTAGCTTCCATAATTCATAACTTAGATGAGCCATAAGTTTAAGCTCAAGATTCCATGTTTAACATAGCTAATCAATTCATCAAAGTTCTTTGTGAATAGTGTTTTCAAGAAACTAACTTTGTGTTTTCTTATGTTTTCTTCAAGATCCAAGCTTAGTAGAGATAGTTAGTGGTTATTTAAGGCTTCCTAAGTGATTCTCCACTCTCCAAGGAAGGTATAACCCCTCCAAATCCTAAATTTACTTTGAGTATTAGGTTTGGTTTTGTTTGTTATAGTTCATGAGAGCATGATTCTTGTATGTTTAGAGTTTGGTTGGAATTGTAATGAGTTTGGAGTTGTAAATCTTGGATTATTGGTTAATGAACTTAAGTATAGTTTTAGTTCATGTTTGAGAATATTATAAATTGGAGAACTTGAGGTGTTGGGGCTGTTGTAGTATTGTATGGATGGAGTTTGGTTGTATGGTTGATTTGTGGTTGATTTGTGGTTGAATTGGAGTAGGATAAAATTTGGTAATCGCGTAAACATAGCCGTCGTAATGCCCGATTTACTTTAGACTGTTTTGTTCTTAACATCAGGACCCGAGAACTCACTGTTAGGTTTTGACAATTGCCATGATTAGATAGTTCATGTTACGAGCTTCATTTTGATATGTGGTCCACTTGAATCCGATGTACGGTTTAGGAGAAACGACCGTTTTAAGTAACTGCGTTTAGCGAACGGACCATTACCCCTCGCCTTACTTTGAAACCTTGGTTAAGGCCCCTAAAAGACTAATTGGATTATGAAACAATTATGTAATGTGGATTAGGAAGTTTGTAAAGTACTCGCGAAAAAATCGCCTTAAAATTCGTAATGGTTAATTTATTAAAAATGGCGGAGCCGAGGGTATTCGAGCGACTTAAGTGAATCGTTAAGCGCAAAAGCGAGCGTTAGAGTCTAGTTGGTTAAAGTGTAGATTCTTAAGCGACTTTGGTTTAATTCCAACTTATATGTTGTTTATAGGTTACCAGGCTCGTCCCAGGCCTTTTACCACCCCCAGTCGCTCAGGCAAGTTTTCTACCCGTTATACTGTTGTTGTGATGTATATATGTATATGCATTATCTTGTGATAGATGCATGATGGTTAATTAACAAATCTTGCGATATATTGGAGCACGCTGATATGGTTTATATGCATGTCTGTTTCGTAATCTTGATATGTATTTGGTGATCCAATGCTTATAGTTGCATAATACCTATGCTAGAGATAAGCAGTAGTTGCGTATACCCTTAGTATAGGGGACCCAAAGGTGAACATTTTCTAAAACCGGGAGTCGATGTTCCCGAGTATATTATATATATTTATATATATATATATATATAGATATAGTTTTCAAAACTATTAATCGAATAAGGTTTATTCGATAACTTTATTTTATTTAATGAATATTACTTTGAATATTCATTCGAGGACTTATGACTCCAATTATTTACTAAATAATATTCTTTATTTTATTAAAGAATAATGTTTCGATAATCAAACTTATTTTTGATTATTCAAATAAAGATAGTACTTTCGTATAAGTATATCTTTGGTAATTTAATATTCATTTCAAGTATGAGTTTTAAAAACTTCTACTTCAAATTATTTAAATAGAGATTATCCTTATGGGAATATTATTTAAATAATAATATTCAGATATTTTCTAATATATTGAGACTGATTTATTTTATTAAATCAGCATTACTCCAAACATTCTTAAAAGTGTTTTCGAGTCTTCAAAATGATTTTAAAAGTTAGAGCGGATCCCAAAACTCATTTTTATATTTAAGATCTTCCTTTCAAAGGGGATTTAAATACTCGCTCAAAACCTGAGGGATCCGGCTCTGTGGTGTATTTATATTCGCAACAAGGTTGCTATTTTGATAAATGAATTGATTACTTACCCAACGTTCGGGAAGTAAGTCCATCTATTGAGTCGGCATAAGCAACATGGGCTCAGTAGGCGTCCATGAAAGTGTAAGTGGCTCAGTGGGAGTCCATCAAATGCGTAAGTGGCTGAGTGACAGTCCATCATAAGGTCCTATTGCGGCCAGGGTGATGACCAGTGGAGAATTCATCCATCTACTAGTAGAAAAGGTTACTTATTGGTATCTTTGCTTGATCAGCAACATATCAGGTTTATGCCAAGGTTTTCTCCTTTCCAAATTCATTGGATATTACAACTCTATTTATAATTTTTATAACAGAGGTTTTCAAGGAGTGTATGAAATGTATATATATAGGTGTATATATATATCGGGACTTAATAAAGTATCTCGTAACTTCATTATTTACAATGATATTTCAAGGATTGAATCTATTCAAATCTTATCTTGAAGTCTCATCTATGTGATGAACTTTTGAAACGGATTATACCTTGAACGGTGGTAGTTCAAGTAGTATTCGGAAAAGATATAAGCATATTGGAGTTTCTTGTAACTTCATCTTTTAAACTTATATCTAGTAAATGATTATCTTGTGCATGTCAAAGATTTTCAGAAAAACGTTGAGACAAGGTTAGATATATGAGATCACCTTGTAACGATATTTTTATACAGTTATAAACTGGAACTCTGTGTATATTATACATGCCAGAGGATTTCAAAGATTGTGAAAAGTATATATGTATATATATATACTGAATATTTTGCGACTTGGTCGCGTTAAGATATCAGCTTGGTTCATTTCTTCTTAACCAAGACTTTCATGAGTACTATGAGAATGCTCATATATTGTTAATTATTATACATATTATTTCGGTGGGCTTGTTGCTCACCCTTGCTTTCTTCTTTCATCACACAACAACAGATTGAAAAGATGAACAGGACCAAATTTCCAATTCGCAAGCGGTTAGGAAACGTTCCGCAATTTTCTGGAAGCGTTGATGCCGCTGTAGCTGAGGTAGAAATAACCAATAGGCTAGGGTTTCAACTTCTGATGTACCAGACTTATGTATCTATATGAATTGTAATAATGGCAAAAAAATGTAAATTTATTCAAAAACCCTTTTAAGGTGTAACGGTTTATAATTGTGGAATAAAATGACTTGTGTTATTGTTGGTATTCATCTCTGAGACTATAACTTGTGGTGTGTGTGTGTGTGTGTATATTGTGGGTCACAGTACTCAGTAGTAGGTTGACGGTTAAGATTAAGTATTGATAAGGGAAATGGAACTCGTGACAACCCGAATCCCCGACCCTGGATTTGGGGGTGTTACACAATTGACGTCAGTACTGTAAGTTTACTAACTGAATGACATATGATACTCTCCGTCTCAATAACTTCCTATTTGAGATGTTTTAACCGATTGTAACATTTTCTAAAATAACATATGATCTTTATAATGACTTCAAAATTTACCTACTCTTTCATAATTTTTCAACATAAATTAATTTTTTAATCTTTGTGTCTAACAACGATGTTAACAACCTATGTGACAGTGGGAGTATATGATATATGTCATAGAATGTTTAATAGTGAAGTATAAATCGTACATGTTTGTATAAATATTTTATTTTATTTTCTATTTCATTGAATTTAATATAATATTTCGTCATTTCATTATGTTGGAGGACAATGTTAGATTGATGATAAATAAGAATATACGAGTATGTATGTGTGTATGTATGTCCTTGTATTAATTTATATATATGTATATCTTATATTTATGTATATCTTATATTTATGTATTTATGTATGTATGTATGTATGTATGTATGTATGTATGTATGTATGTATGTATGTATGCAAATATTAGTTATACAATAATTGATAATTTTAATAAATGAATGACAAGGTGAATTAAATATTATATAGATATTAATGTATGAGTATAATTGTCATATGAATTAATTTGCTCAACAAACCTCCCTAACGATGTGAGCAACATATGGGACGCTAGAGTATATGCCACATATTTTATCAATAGTGAAGTATAAATCGTACATATGTGTATAAATATTTTATTTAATTTTTATTTCATATAATTTAATATAATATTTAGCCATTTCATTGTGTTGGAGAACGATGTTAAACTAGCGTAAAAGCCCGTGCGAGGCTTTTACGCTAGTTTAACATCGTTTGCATCTATTAGAGCATCTATACAGAAATAATTTTTGAATAAGATAAATGATTATTTTAATTTTTCACTAGATTGTCTTATTTTTTTTTCTTTTTATACATACTATTAGAGCGGTATTAGATAACTTTAGTGGTGAGAGCTTATTTTTTTGTACAGTTCGATTTTAACTTACCCCAAGAATTTTGAGATTAAATATTTTTTGAAAGCTATATGATCCTAATTAATAAAAAAATTAAAATTATATCATTATAACAAAAACATTTGAAATTGTTTGTAGGGATATGCATCGGGTCACTTCGGGGTCTGGGATCTATCTCCGCTCCTGATCCCCGAACACAACTTGAATCCGAAACTGAAATTATTTTCATTACCGATCTCCGCCAAAACGGGGATTCCCACGGAGATGCGGGTAATAATTAAAAATAAGAATTTTGTATTTTTAGTATATATTTTTTAAAAAATAATCTATTAATCTGTAATATATAAAAACATTAATAATATCTCATATTTATACTATCAAATCATATTAAAACTGATTTATAATGTAAATGAATGACAAATAAAAAAAATAAACTCCCTCAGTCCCTTCCAATTGTTTACATTTCTGAGGAAGTGTCGGACACTCTCCAAAAAACGTAAACAATTGAAAGGGACGGAGGGAGTATTATATTATAATGCTAAAAAATAGATCAATAAAATTATAAATTATTTTATTATTTTATAATTTTTAAATATTGTTTTTTATAAAACTTTATATAATAAAATATATAAAAATATATACCTCATCCTTATATACATATATATATATATGTATAACAAATCAGCGTTAATTAAGAGAATTTATAAATGTGAAGTGAGTGAAATAAATTGGAAATGAATATGAGGTGAGGGAGATTTTATAATAAAAATACAAAAAATAAATAAAAAGTAGGCACATAAATAATATAAACCAACATTTTATTTAATCAAAAATTAAAGTAATAAAATAAATTTAATAAAAAGAGAGGATGCGACATATCAAATAAGAATTTTAAATTTAACTCAAGATGTGATTTAGCACAATGGTAGAGTGATATAATTTGTTTGAGTAAGAGGTCGGGAGTTCGATTCTTAGTAAAAACGAAAATATAACAAAAATTATAAGCGGATGGTATTTTTATAATTTTTCAACATAAAGGGCAAAATTGTAATTTGACAGTCATTAAAATGACTCAATTTACCCCTAGTCCTCTTTTAATATATAGAAGGAGATTGATGAAAAATAAGAATATATGAGTATAATATATAGAAGGAGATTGATGAAAAATAAGAATATATGAGTATGTATCTATTTATGTACGTGTTTGTGTATGTATGTGTATGTGTGTGTATGTATGTATGTATCTATCTATATATATGTATGTATGTATGTTTGCATGTTTTAATTTATATACATGTATATATTTATCGTATATATGCATGTATGTATACACATATTAATTATACAATAATTAATAATTTTTAATAAATGAATGATGAGATGAAATAAATATTATATAAATATTAATGAAGGGGTATAATCGTAATATTAATTAAATTACTTATCAACCCTCTGTTATTGTATTATATATATAATAGATATATATTACCCACTCATTCTCACGTCAATCAAATTTTCATCTTTTACTCAATTATATTCATTAATCTAAAAGTTATCAAAAAATGTATCATTTTTAAAAAAATTATTATAAATAAAAACTTAAATGACCATATTAATTAGATTTGGAAAATAATTTTGTGGCAGTCGGAATAAAAAATGTGGCAAAAATAAATGGGGCGCGTGCAATAATTATTTAAAATTTCCTGAATTGATAAAAAATTGTTCCCGAATAATATTGGTTATAAAAGTTAATTATATGTTAAAAATAGTATTTTACCATTATTTTAACTTGTTATAAATAAATTATTATTTCAATTTGATAACAGATGTGTCACTTTACATACAAATTTTCAAAAGTTCAATAAATACATAATACAAAGCTCATAACTAAAAATTCAATGTGACATATCATAAACATATTTATAAAATTGTGTAAAAATATTATGCACTTTAATGACACAAAAACCTTTAATGAAAATAAACCCATGATGATGAACATATTTAATGAATTTGTATATATGTGTTGCAATATGTCAAATCATCTTTTACCGTGTTAAAATTAAATATTCTATTTTCTAACAAACTTAAATGATAATAACATAATATTTTGATTTAATTTTTTGAAAGATAATAAATGATAGTGAGTTGACAATAGTTGATATAAAATTATTTTTCAGTAAGTTTCTAAATACGCTAGAAAGTTAAGAGTTACTCCCTCCTATTGTTTGATTTTTTATGGTCAAATTAACTCAGTTTTGACCATTAATAAAAACTTACTTTATCATTATTTTGAAAAACTCAAAAATAAATATTAAAATAGATTAAATATGTTTTTCAATAATATACTTTTTATAAATATTTTTGATAATTTACAATATAAAATTTTCAGCCAAAATTAGATTAGTTTGATCATAAAAAGTCGAATATGCCAAATAACTTGGGACAAAAGTTGTATATTATTAAGACACTTACAAATATTGTAACTTTCAAAATTGATTAGTGAATATTTTCACATTTTCTAGTATACGTTCTAAACTCTAATAAATGTATACTAACTTACACGGATTAAACGGGCACGGATTAAACAGGTAATAAATTATATCATAATATTATATTAAATTGTAAATTATATCTGTCTAAATATAAAACAGCAAAATTATGTCGAAAGCAAGAAATCAAACTTTTCAAAAGGTAAATTTTATATAAATTGTGTTGGCTATTTGTACGTGCCTATGCCTGATCATACTTATGTATGTTGCTTCCATCATTTAATCTGTCGGCCTCTTAACAAATCTGTACCGTAAATCTATTGTCCTAGGGCGAAAATAAAGTCGATTTGAGATTTTTTTTCTAATTTAAATTTAGGCATTCTTACTAATATTTGACTAATTTTTTGTTGAAATGACTTTTTGAAAAATTTAAAGTGAGTTCTTCACGATAATTTTACAAATTTTTAGGATAAGACTTTAACATATTTATCCTTAAAGTTCAAGTTTAGCCGTGCGTGAAAACCATGACCATATATATAGGCCTACCTATGCACATTATTATTCGAAGATGGTTTTTGAAACAAATTTCGAAACTCTAACAATTTTTTTCTATTGAATTTATTACCATATTTCAATTTTTTTTCATGTTATATATCCTCTTTCTATTTATAGTAATGATATGTATCAAAGATAAATTTCAAAACGATTACAAAACATCACGTGACATGTTTTGATTAGTCATCTTAAAATTAATAAGATTGACATATGCATTTATATTAATCTACCAATTAAATAATAATATAAAATATCACCCATATCACATCATATTAAAATTATTTTTTGTATCCAATTTGAGTTATTTAACACTACTTTTTTATTTAATATTTCAAACCTTAGATTATCACAAATCACGGTGACATAAACTAAATTTATGGTTTAATTTACATATGACAATTTTTTTACATATAACCCAACTAAATATGTTAATAGTGATAATAAATTAACTATTTTTTTGATCCGACTAACTATTATCGACTCAGAACATATGACATCATTTATTGAAATCAATTTAACATTTGGAGATTAATTTTTATGAGGTTATGAAAATTTATCATATAAATACACGAGTGTGTTATTATATTTACAAAAGATTATATACATATACAAAAATGTAATTACTATTTTATAGTTAAAAAATAAAACTTTTCGTTATCCGCCAGCGCCAGTTGCAGTTGAAGCTTTCAGTTTTATTTCAGCTTCTAGCAGGTACGAAGACAAGTTTTCGAGAAATTTAGATGGTTGCTTCATCCTGGCGCTCTTATTTGTTTTATGAATGATTGTGTTCTTTGCTAAGATTTTTATTCTAATTTTGTTTATAGCTATACCGATAGTCTACTGTATTTTATTTGCTAGAATTTTCTTGGCTATTTATTTTCTTTGCTAGGATTTTTATTAATTATTATGTTTTTAGGGTTAAAGGAGGGCGGAGGTTATGGTTTAGAACGAAATAAACCCCTATGATTACGGCTGTTCACGAACAGGGCTGTTCACGAACAAACTCGAGTTCGGCTCGGTAAGGGCTCGGTTCGGCTCGGTTCGATAAGAACTCGAGCTCGAGCTCGAACACAAAAATTTGTTCGTTAACAAAACGAGCTCGAGCCGAGTTTTTACATGTTCGGCTCGGGCTCGGCTCGGTCTCGGCTCGAATTCGTTCGGCTCGAGTTCGGCTCGTTAAAACTCGAAAAAAGTGAAATATTTTTAGAATATTTTTATTAATTATAGATGAAGAAGTTCCACGACTCTTACCCGTGATAAAGAAAATGAAGAACAAAGATGATTCATACATACAGAAGTGATAAGAATTAGAAAGGCTTTTACACAGGGAGTCATGAGCTAAGTGCTAATGCTAAAACAGAGTATCATATACATACAAAATCCACAAAACACATCACAAAATACCTACCAAGATTGAACCAGCAAGAATCCAAAACCAGGTCTCCAAAATCAAGTGTTTCACAAATCACATACAAAACCCACTAAGAAAATCATGAAAAAACATTACAAAGATTCAATTTGAAAGGAAGTAGACATACAATAGGCGATTAGTTAAGATAATACTTTACTAAATATAATGGAATTTAGGGATTTAAGAATTTGGGGGATATGAGAGGTGGATCTTATTGAGGGAGAGAATAGGGTTAAGATTTCTACGAATAGAAATTTTGATAATTGGGTTGGGTTTAAATCAGGTGGGTTGGGTTTAAATCAGGTGGGTGGGGCCAATAAAAGTTATTTTTTTTAATCTGTTAACGAGCTGTTCGATTACGGCTCGAGCTCGGTTCGGCTCGTTTTTGTTCGTGAGCAAGCTCGTGTTTGGCTCGTTAGTTAACGAGCTCGAGCTCGAACATGATTTTCTGTTCGATAAGAAAGCTCGGCTCAGCTCGGTTCGTCAGAAAAAAAATAAAATTCAGCTCGGTTCGGTCAAAATTCGGCTCGGCTCGGTTCGTGAACATCCCTACCTATGATTTATAAGGGATCAAATACATCCTTATTACTATCATATTTATGAAGTAAAAAAGGCCATACTATCACGTAAAAGTTAGTTAAATAACCATCACTTATTGATTACCATAAATATATTTAATTATTGGATCATGTTCATCCATCTGATTTCTAACTGTGGCTAAATATACGGGTACAGATTCTTAAAACAAAAGTAAACTCGTTAATGCTTGATTTGATCCAATAAGGATCAGATCTGTTGACTAGCAAATTAAGAACATCTGCAATTGTAATATCCATTAATTTTTAAAATAATAATAATAAAAAATAATAACATGATTAAAATATGATTAAAATTATGATTTAAAATTGAAGTAGGCTAATGAGCCTAAAATTTGAATCGAATTTTAATTTAGATAACTTGTAGGTTAAGAAATAAGGTTTTGTATCGTTATAAATACTTCATAATTCGTCTTCCTCGTCTTTAATATTGAAAATTCACATGACTTTTTTACACAAAAATCAACAATCCTATAAAATTCGTAGAAAATTTATCTTAAATCAGAATTCGTTGATTCCAGACTTTTTGGAAAGATCTTTACATTCTTTTCAACTTTCGTATTTCGTGTTTTCAAGAAAGCGTTGTTTAAAGAATCAAAAATGCTAAAAAAATATGGGCAGAATTAGAATCATGGAGATATTCGAGATTTGAGTTGTGTAGTTATTGATGAGTTATTATCGATTGAATATGTGTTCTGATGTGAATTATCTGTTTACGTGATTAAGGTAAGTAACTTTTCGTTGCTCTGTATTATTTGTTTTCCTACGTGTTCTTTAAGTGAATATCCGTTGCTCTGTATATTGTGTAACGTGCCATATTATGCGTGATTACATGTTCTCCAATATTTGTTTTTTTGTTATAAGTGTGATATGAATATCACTACTAGAAATATGGGATTAGACATCGGTTCAGAACCGATGTTAAAAAAAATCTGAACCGATGTCTTCGCGTGTGATGTTAAATGTCATCAGCCTTTGACATCGGTTAACAGCCGATGTCTATTACAGTGCTATACATCGGTTTTAAGATTAAATGTGATGTCTTTATAACAAATTTCAGCTTATATTACAGTATTTTTAGGTGAATATGAGTATATTATGAGATATTTATCCATTAAAATATGAAACCTACAAGCTCTAAAAGCCATTTATTAAAATTCTTTCGAACAAACCGATGTGAAATGCTAGATCAGACATCGGTTAGATTAGTTGTCCGATGTGAAATGTTTGATCAGACATCGGTTAAATTAGCCCCCCGATGTGAAATGATGGATAAGACATGGGTGTTCTTCAAGAAACCGATGTTAAATCTTTTTGTTTAACATCAGCCAATATCTCTAACCGATGTTATTTGACTTAAAATACATTGAGTTTCTTTTCAGAACCGATGTCAAATGACTATTTCACATCGGTTTTTAGTTCTTTTTTGTTTAATATTATTTTACATGATGTCTTTTGTACATTTTTTACATCGGTTTATATTTACCATTGTGATGTTAATATGGTGTAAATTACAAGCCATCCTGGTCCTGTTTTACAGCCACATGAACCAATTGCATTTACACAACCAAAAAAATACCAAACAACGCAACATCCAACCAAAAACATCCAAAAATATCCAACAGAAACATAAAGATATATTGATAGAAAATTTCTTAACATTGAATCCAACAAACTCAATTCGTACATATATTCAAGTCTAAAATAAACATCCCAACCAAAAACAATAAAACCCAAATTCCTTAGTTATTACATCCGACATTATAAATATCTCTAATGCTTGCAAGTACCACTAACTGCATCATGATATTGCGCAATTGCCAAAGCATCAGCCAAACTGTTAGTTGTAGGTGGCCTGCTTGACTTCTTCCCTTAAAATGTAATAATAGTGAGTATGTGTGTATGTGTGTGTGTACTCCATCTTAGGAATTGTACCACAGTGACAGTGTAAAAGCCCAGCAGACCAAGCTCATGATCCAAGAAGGAAAGTGACTGGAATTAAACTACTGAGCAGATTTAATATTGGACTAGTAATCATCTTATAGTTAAATCAAATACAAGATGTTGTAACGATCCTCACATTTTCTTCAATGGTATTAAGATCATTTCAAAAGGAACCAGAAATGACCCATACTTGTGATAGACTGAATTTGTATTGATCAATTACTCGTGGCGCCCATACATTAATGCTGGCTTTAGCTCCATAATATTAATCTCCAGTGGCCAATTGTAACAACCCGCACTTCTGGACTATTAATTCTAAATCAAAACTAAAATAAAATACAATTTTCTAATACGAAAATCTATTACAAAGGTGTCTATTACAAAAGCGCAGCTAACGGAAGCCCAAAATTTAATATACTCCAATCCTAAGTCCTCGAACTCCAATGATTTCCAACTCGAATCTTATACGAAACCTGAAATATAAAAGGGGTGAGCTACAAAACCCAACAAGTACAAATTGACTAACTATTTAACCAGAAAATAATGGGTGTTTTTAATAAAACAAATTATCTCAAAACGATAGTAATTTTGTAAAAACAATTTCTAAAATAAATCCAATCCGAAGTTTTATATTTTAAAATTCAGAATTTAAAACAGAGGATAGCAGATTTTTATAACAGATCAGAACAGAGTAAAACATAACGAAACGATAATTCTTATAAATACCACAGTCTTGATCTACGGCCACACTTTGCCAGTAGCCGACATCTAATTCTTATTCTTATTCTCATATACCACACTTTGCCAGTAGTCGGCATCTAAAATTCAATAATTACGCGCCCTTAATAGGTATCTAAAGTTGCACACTTGTGCGCCTAATAAGGGTATCTAAGGCTAGTTCCGGAACTATAGCGTAAATTACGAACGGGTTCGAAAACGTAGAGACTGCGTTTCAAAAGATTCTCGTATCTTATTTCTTATACAGTTCGAAACAAAATTCTTTTATCTTATACAAAATTCGAAAATCAGAGTATCAAAACTTTTCCGAATATAAAAGCAAGTCAAAAGTACTTACCTCAAAGCCTGACCAGATCTGAATTTACTCTTTTTGACCCTTTAAACGATATTTTCTTGGAAAACACGAAACACGAAAGCTGAAGATAACGAAAAGACCTCTCCGAAAAGTCCAGAATCACTGAATTCTGACTTACGATGAATTTTCTACGAATTTTACAAGACTGCTAATTTTTTAAGAAAAGCCCCTACGAATTTTGATGTTTAAAAACGAGGAAAACGATTAGGATGTATTTATAACGATACAAGACCCTATATCTTAACCTACAAGTTATCCATATTAGAATTGGATCCAAATTTTAGGCTCATTAGTCTAATTCAATTTTAAATCCTAGTCCTTGTCTAATTTTAATCCTTTTTATTCTATTATTCAATTAATAATCTAATTCTAAAAATTACGGGATATTACATACTACCCTCCTTAAAAAGAATTTGGTCCCCAAATTCCCAACAATCCTAAAGTTCGAGACACATCTACCCCCTGATCTACCAAAGGTCAAACTATGGTCCACAAGATCGAATCCTAGGGAATGTACTAGTCTCATACCTAATACACTCCGAAAGACAGCCTGCTCTTGATACCAACTGTAACAACCCGCACTTCTGGACTATTAATTCTAAATCAAAACTAAAATAAAATACAATTTTCTAATACGAAAATCTATTACAAAGGTGTCTATTACAAAAGCGCAGCTAACGGAAGCCCAAAATTTAATATACTCCAATCCTAAGTCCTCGAACTCCAATGATTTCCAACTCGAATCTTATACGAAACCTGAAATATAAAAGGGGTGAGCTACAAAACCCAACAAGTACAAATTGACTAACTATTTAACCAGAAAATAATGGGTGTTTTTAATAAAACAAATTATCTCAAAACGATAGTAATTTTGTAAAAACAATTTCTAAAATAAATCCAACCCGAAGTTTTATATTTTAAAATTCAGAATTTAAAACAGAGGATAGCAGATTTTTATAACAGATCAGAACAGAGTAAAACATAACGAAACGATAATTCTTATAAATACCACAGTCTTGATCTACGGCCACACTTTGCCAGTAGCCGACATCTAATTCTTATTCTTATTCTCATATACCACACTTTGCCAGTAGTCGGCATCTAAAATTCAATAATTACGCGCCCTTAATAGGTATCTAAAGTTGCACACTTGTGCGCCTAATAAGGGTATCTAAGGCTAGTTCCGGAACTATAGCGTAAATTACGAACGGGTTCGAAAACGTAGAGACTGCGTTTCAAAAGATTCTCGTATCTTATTTCTTATACAGTTCGAAACAAAATTCTTTTATCTTATACAAAATTCGAAAATCAGAGTATCAAAACTTTTCCGAATATAAAAGCAAGTCAAAAGTACTTACCTCAAAGCCTGACCAGATCTGAATTTACTCTTTTTGACCCTTTAAACGATATTTTCTTGGAAAACACGAAACACGAAAGCTGAAGATAACGAAAAGACCTCTCCGAAAAGTCCAGAATCACTGAATTCTGACTTACGATGAATTTTCTACGAATTTTACAAGACTGCTAATTTTTTAAGAAAAGCCCCTACGAATTTTGATGTTTAAAAACGAGGAAAACGATTAGGATGTATTTATAACGATACAAGACCCTATATCTTAACCTACAAGTTATCCATATTAGAATTGGATCCAAATTTTAGGCTCATTAGTCTAATTCAATTTTAAATCCTAGTCCTTGTCTAATTTTAATCCTTTTTATTCTATTATTCAATTAATAATCTAATTCTAAAAATTACGGGATATTACATACTACCCTCCTTAAAAAGAATTTGGTCCCCAAATTCCCAACAATCCTAAAGTTCGAGACACATCTACCCCCTGATCTACCAAAGGTCAAACTATGGTCCACAAGATCGAATCCTAGGGAATGTACTAGTCTCATACCTAATACACTCCGAAAGACAGCCTGCTCTTGATACCAACTGTAACAACCCGCACTTCTGGACTATTAATTCTAAATCAAAACTAAAATAAAATACAATTTTCTAATACGAAAATCTATTACAAAGGTGTCTATTACAAAAGCGCAGCTAACGGAAGCCCAAAATTTAATATACTCCAATCCTAAGTCCTCGAACTCCAATGATTTCCAACTCGAATCTTATACGAAACCTGAAATATAAAAGGGGTGAGCTACAAAACCCAACAAGTACAAATTGACTAACTATTTAACCAGAAAATAATGGGTGTTTTTAATAAAACAAATTATCTCAAAACGATAGTAATTTTGTAAAAACAATTTCTAAAATAAATCCAACCCGAAGTTTTATATTTTAAAATTCAGAATTTAAAACAGAGGATAGCAGATTTTTATAACAGATCAGAACAGAGTAAAACATAACGAAACGATAATTCTTATAAATACCACAGTCTTGATCTACGGCCACACTTTGCCAGTAGCCGACATCTAATTCTTATTCTTATTCTCATATACCACACTTTGCCAGTAGTCGGCATCTAAAATTCAATAATTACGCGCCCTTAATAGGTATCTAAAGTTGCACACTTGTGCGCCTAATAAGGGTATCTAAGGCTAGTTCCGGAACTATAGCGTAAATTACGAACGGGTTCGAAAACGTAGAGACTGCGTTTCAAAAGATTCTCGTATCTTATTTCTTATACAGTTCGAAACAAAATTCTTTTATCTTATACAAAATTCGAAAATCAGAGTATCAAAACTTTTCCGAATATAAAAGCAAGTCAAAAGTACTTACCTCAAAGCCTGACCAGATCTGAATTTACTCTTTTTGACCCTTTAAACGATATTTTCTTGGAAAACACGAAACACGAAAGCTGAAGATAACGAAAAGACCTCTCCGAAAAGTCCAGAATCACTGAATTCTGACTTACGATGAATTTTCTACGAATTTTACAAGACTGCTAATTTTTTAAGAAAAGCCCCTACGAATTTTGATGTTTAAAAACGAGGAAAACGATTAGGATGTATTTATAACGATACAAGACCCTATATCTTAACCTACAAGTTATCCATATTAGAATTGGATCCAAATTTTAGGCTCATTAGTCTAATTCAATTTTAAATCCTAGTCCTTGTCTAATTTTAATCCTTTTTATTCTATTATTCAATTAATAATCTAATTCTAAAAATTACGGGATATTACACCAATGCTACTGCATGCTATAGTCAGAGGATCATAGTTCAGTTAGAAGCACAATTTGATAAGATGGCATGCAGCTTCTTGTTAGATTTGTGCCATGCTTAATTGTATTTCTTTAAACTTTTCGATTTCTTAGCCCTTCGTTTAACAATATCGACATTCTGATAGTTTGTGATCAGTTAAGAAAACACCATATAGACAGATTTGTCTATAAATTGATAACTTCTGTATCACAATACAGTTTTCTGTATCAAAAAAATAGTGTAGGTATATATAATTCATTAAGAAGGAAAGGTTTTGTTCCATGAGAAGCTTTAGAAAGTCCACTTGAAAAAATTAGCTGTTTAATTGCACAGTCTAAATAGAAATGGTTATCGGATTTTAAAACTGAGTAAAGAATCAACCTCAGGATCATTGCTTGTGGTGTCTCTTCATCGAATTTTCCTTCTAAATCTCCGGACTGAACTTGCTCTTAAAACATCTTGCTCTGTAGTTTTTCTGATTGGAATAGTTCCTTCAGGACATGATTCACTTGTATTCATCCAGGCCTGAATAACCTCTGTCGAAAAATCTATTCATTCATTATGTTTTGGCCTCTCAGGTGGTTCCTGCATAAAAAACCTTTTAGACAAATCTTTAGGCGACGAATTTTGACTTAATAGTCGTAAACAAGGCTTGGATTGATTGAATGGAAGTAGAATAAGCAAGTATAATACCAATGGCTTCTGCCCTTTCAGTAGGGGGTGATCAAAAGCTGGTTGAAGGTGAGATAAAACACACTCTACAACATCTCCATCAGGTCTCTGCTAAACAAAAGAAAACAAAAATCACAAACCTCATTTCAAAAACAAACATAATCACAAACCTTAAATAAGCCCTTGCTCTCTGGAGTTTCCTTATCACGTCTGGAGGCCTGAAAGTCTGGTTGACAGGATTATGATGCATAAGAGAACAATATAACTCTGATGCTCACAAGTAGTTGCAGCTAAACACAAGCAACCAGACTGACAACAAAGGCGGCTGACACTTCAAACTTAATAATATATTAAATGAACCCGTAAATTAAATAAAAGTAAATAGCATATACCAATAGGTCCATCTTTCAGGTCTTTGCAGAAATCCATAATATCTTTCATGCTATTGACCACCTCAGATATCTATTACAAAGTGGCTATGCTTAATTAAAGAACTCCAAATCAACCAACATTGTACTAGAATAAAAAGCAGGAACCTACCTGTAAGCACCGCACATATCTTTTAGAAAATCCCAGACCATTCAGAGACTTCAACTCCAAACTCTTTGCAAGTTGACGGCCAGATTTCACCACCCTGACATAATAATAAAGTCAGTTGTAAACATTGCGAGTTTGGACCAACTGTGACCAAATAATTACCCACAATGGTGAACCAAAACTATATTAATAATTTTAACCATCTGAATTGTCTACAGAAAAGATCAGAATTGACTACAAAAATGAATATTTTGATACATAAAATGTCACCGATGATGTAATCTCGAACACCACAATAGAACACAAAACTTGCAAGCATATAGCAAGAATATATATCATATATGCAAGCCAGCTACCTAAGTATAAGAAGTTACTAAAGGAATAAACTACATATACTAATGAAATCCTAGGGACAACATGACAACAGGCAATATACAATAATATAAAAATAAGATGGGAATGTACAAGATTGTGGAAATAAATGGAGGATGGTTTCCCCAGCACATGAAGCTTCAAACTTTACCTCGTACGATATTTTGTCAATCTTGTCCATCATTCCCTCTCCTTCAATCAAAGTGTAGTTATACACATAATTTTCTTCATTGAGGTCGTCGATCTGGTGCTTTAAGTACCTAATTTTGCTTCCTGCGAGCAGGAAAACAGGTCTGTCAATATATGCTTTCAAAATAAAAGCAAATAAATAGAGGTACATGTTAAATGTATATAGGCCAGAGTCATCTTGCCTTCAACAAAGTTGATCTGTTTAATGCTTCCTGCTCCCCCATCTCCTTTCAGGAGTTCAATACTCTTAACAACATGTGGTAATAGTTTTGGAATTAAATTTTTGGAGTCAACTATTGAAGCCTTGAATATTCTCGCTGGAGCAACCGGAGATGTGAGCTCATCTGTAAATGTAAAGATACCTATGAGATCTTAATTACGTAAGAATATAGATCAAAATCAAAAGCTTTATGTTGTATGAGAAACTGTATGATTACAGAGATTAGATGAGAGAGGTATCTATCTATAGTAATTTAAGAATCAGAGATCTTGTTTGCTTAATTTAACAACTATGAATATATTTGATTCTGTTTCGGTGAAATTCGTTGAATTGTCCAGTATGCAAGGCCTGCAAGCATTACACTATAGGTTGTGAAAAGGTATCAGTTGCCCACTTGCCACAAACAACTAACATATAAAGGACAAAAAATTAAAAAATTAAGAAACTTCAGATAACATGCAAATTAAATGTGTGTGGCCAATTTACTAAAATGTTGGTACGCAAACACGCGGGTAGAGAAAATGGCTTCTGGCTACACAGTATCTTCAAGGGTACTAAAAAACCATTTAAGTGTCATCTATTAGGAGGGACTGCCAGCACCTCCAAAGATGCCAAACCTTACGGGAAGTAGAATCATATTAAGCATGAGCAATATTGTTGCATTATAAATCCCTACAACTAGCTACCGTTACTCAGAAACTGAATCCAAAGCTAGAATATCTCAGCATAGTACTCGTCTCACTGATCGAGAGTTCAAAATACACACAGCAAATCTTATAAATGGAATAATAAATGTACCAACATAAATATGGATGGTATTATTGGTATAGCACTTGATCATTGAGAAATTGCATACCATCGAGGGAATTATGATTCTGCGGTAACATCAAAACTGGTCAATTATGATTCTGCAGTAACATCGAAACTGGTCACGAACTTCCGAATGTAAAAAGCACACAGTGCCATCTGCCTCCACCTGCGCCATCTTAGAAGACTGAGACCACACTGGCTTCTTTGTTGCCAACTCCACATTCGCTTGCTCCATCTCTGCATCCCTCTGATTCTTATATATCTGCATTTCAGTCTTCACCCTTATCTCCCCCTTATTTCCTTCTCCTTGCCTCCTTGTTGACATAATCTTCGATTCTGCATCAATCTTTGCTGCATTCTGTAGTGTTAGTCCTTCTCGTTTCTTGGCTTCAATTGCACCCTTCATCTTGGCCTCCGAAACATCAATCTTAGCCTGATTAGCTGCCTCCATCTGAGTCTTCTGGCCTAGATAAGAAAAGTAATCATATCCAGGAACATCAACAAGCTGCTTCACATTTGAATTATAAATATGAAGACCAAACTGATCGAATTCAAGATGAACCTTATCAAAAACCTCTTATTTAAACTGCTTAGTACTGCATCATTGCAGGCGACACCGCCGCTTCAGGTTCCTCTTTACCCAATATCAAAACCTAAATATCAGCAAAACAAAGCATTATACCTTCAACTTCATGTAATTATTTCCAATAACCATATCACACCCCTATCCCTATTAGCCTAAATAAATAACAATTAAGCCCAAACAAATATAAATATATAGAAATAAAAAACATAACACCTCATTTAGTACTCAATAAACTTACTAATCATTACCAATTGTCTATGAGAAGACACAGAGATTTTTAATTTCGATAAAATTAGCACCTCACAGTCACCAAATTAGAGCAGAAAATATAAGCAGTAGGTAATCCCTAAATATATATAATAGAACTATACTAGCTAAGAATGTAATTTAACATAAATGAATAAACTGAAACACTAACAATAAAAGAGACCAGGAGAGAGAGATAGGGGGAGAGAGATAGGGGGAGAGAGAGGGGGGGGGGGAGAGCGTGAGGGAGAGAGAGAGAGAGAGATGTACACAAGAACTCGACGATATTTTTGGAACGAAACCCATGGCCCTTTCCAAGCTCTAAAGCCACTATTTAGGTCTAACCTTACCAATTTGAAGCTCGATTTGGTTCTTAATCAGGTCCAATTTCAGTGTCGATTATGTACTAGTTTCTAATTAGGGTTTACAAAAGGGAGTGGCAAGAAAAGAAAGAAAGAAAAGAGAGATGAGGAAGAGTCGTGGTGTTTGAGATGAAGTTCAGGTTCGGGAGAGAGAGAGAGAGAGAGAGAGAGAGAGAGAGTTGCCATCGATGTTTGAGAGAGAGAGAGTTTGGCCTGCAGGCAAAGTGGGAAAGAGGGGAGAGGGGAGATGGTTTTGGAAAGAGGGAAATGAAATGTGTAAAGGGGGAACAATTATTTTGTTAAAATTAAACGGGGGAAAAGTGTACTGGAAAGGGGGGAAAAGACAAGTAAATTTTTATTTTTTTAAAAAAAAGAGCATAGACAACGGTTAACAAAATTAACCGATGTCAAAGTTAAAAGCACATATTTGGCCTTTTTAATTTCTGAACATAGACAACGCCTACTATGTGAAACCGATGTCAGTATTCGTATTCAACATCGCTTTTTTCTAAACCGATGTTAAACATGATTTTAACATCGGGTGCATTACATGCCGATGTCTAAGCACCGATGTCGTATCTACTATTTCTAGTAGTGATATGTGATTAATAAGATAACAAACTTTTCAGAAATCCCCAGTTTTAGTCATGTATAAGAATTAGAATCCGATCACTGGGTAGTGTGATACATACATAGAAATTAGAACTAATTTGCGCACGTTCCGGAACACATCGATACCTTGTCAAGTTTCGGTTTCACTTGACGAGGGAAGTAAAATAGCCCCTCATCGAATATGAATAAGAACGCGGTCACTTGGGAAGTGTGACATAAAGTATAAGATGTGGGTCATTTCTAAAGTGTGGCATAAGGTGTGATCTGGGACTTAAAAAAATAATTTGATTATAAAATTTATTGATTGATTAAGAATTTTGACTATGTGAATTATAGTAAATGAGATCGTACCCTATTTATAGGGATCAAGCCTCACGTAATTCTTGGGGAACAAGTCACGTAGGCTAGGGTTAGGGTTCTACAACCTGTGCAGCCCAAGCCCACGATAAAGTCAGGCCTTCAGCCAATTAGTCACGTAAATCTCGACCGGCTCCACACGCTTCCTATAATCTCGCGGCATCTCCGCACTTCTTCCCGTAATTGTAGGAATAACCCGTGTCAGCCCCAAAATCTACGAGCAACTCAGTCATCTATGAGTCACTTTCCATGTTGCACACAAAGTCCTTTGATGCGGGCCGGCCTGGTCACCTCGGCTCGCACATCCTTCCTTTTCGATTAATAAATACAATGTTACCTCTGTTTTCATAAGATGTGGGTTCATGGGCCCAGCCCGTGTGTGGGCACCAGAGCCCAGCTCGCGTGTGGGCACCTGAGCCCACCTCGCGTGTGGACACCTGAGCCCAGCTCGCGTATGAGAGCCCAGATGACAAGTGTGAGCCCACCTTACATGTGTGAGCCCAGCTCGCATGTCATGAGCCCAGCCTGTATGTGCTGGCTCAAGTCACATTAATCCATGATTCTAGCCCACACACGAGAGTCCAGCTATTCAATGCACCTACAG
Source organism: Apium graveolens (assembly GCF_009905375.1). Lineage (NCBI taxonomy): Eukaryota > Viridiplantae > Streptophyta > Magnoliopsida > Apiales > Apiaceae > Apium > Apium graveolens. The sequence goes on from NC_133656.1 coordinate 215,347,565, forward strand.
GGACCTGTTTAGGGCCCATGACCGAAAGCGGGCATAACAACCTCCATGATTTTTTTCCCCTATTTAATGTAATTATATTTTTTGTTGGTCATATAAATATTTTATTCATAATTATCTTTTTTTTCATATTAATTTATTAAAAGAACGAAAAATGTCTCTATGTTATTGTTTATCAATATTTTTGACTCATTATATATTTTTATCACGAGATGACTCGATATGTCTATTTGCATTTTTTTTAGTTGCATTTTAATTATGATGGTAATGAAAATAAGAACCCTAAATAACATCGTGGAAGAAACGTAAACACACAATTTTTCTAATGCAATTTTTAAAGTTTTAATGATATTTCTAAGAATTTAAATAAACAATATGGATATCGAGTGATGAAGATAATATATTATAGCAGGGCGTATAATGTAGTAGCATATTTTTTTAAGTATTTTTTAAATAATTTAAAAATAATTTCCGATAAGAAATAGTTTTGTTTTCATTTTTTTACAAATTAAAGATTAAAATTCCGATATATACATGGACAAATTCAAATTTAGATTCTAAAATAATTTTATATATTATCTATATAAAGTTTAATATATATATATATAAATAATATTTTATATATATATTAGATGTTATGTGTGTGTGTGTGTGTGTTTGTACGAATAATAAATTTAATTTAATTATTAACGGATCAAATCATACTAAATCTAAGATCATCACCAAGGGTCATAGACTCATAACTAAAAGTGTTTGGTAAAATATAGTTAACCAGAATCCTCGAACTCCAACACTATCCAACTTGAATCTTAGACGAACCTGAAATATTAAAAGAAAGAGCAGTGAATCCCAGCAAGCAACTATCGTCTAACGGCTCAAAATGATATTTTTAACTTTGGAAATACGCAGTTTAGACATATAACACATAAACATCACATCATATTACATATATACTCGATAACAATTATGCCAAAGATGCACACGATATATCAAAGAGCGTAGGCACTTTTATAAGACATGAGTCGACACTTGATAGAGAATAACAAACCCTATTCTTTCTTAAGGAGTCAACATACAAGCTCAGCCAACACCATACATAACCTTCCTCCGCCTTCAAACACCGTTCTTGATTCTTATTCCGCCTATCAACCTCCACAACACTTTTATACAAAATTCTCCCTATAACAATTTGGCGCTAGGAGGAGTTAATTATCTGAGGGAGGACGGATAATTTTATTCCATCACTGGAGTTTCGGGTTTTATCGATGCAGACGGTCACACATGATCATAGATGAGGCGGCGGCCGTAAAAAAACAAAAAAATTAATGAATTACAAGAAAAAAAAATGAGGGAACATGACTCTTCCACGTCGTGCGAGGTGCATTACAATAACAAAAGATAAAGCCTCGAAGCGAAAACAAGCAGGGTCCAAGTGAATAGCAGCAGGATTTCTCATGATCAAGAAACGACACTAAAATAATAAAATTGGTGCGCAAAAAGGAAAAATAAAAAAGAAGAACAACCACGTGTAGCAGGAAGCTATCAGCATGAATACAAACCACGCAGGTGACGACTGGCGAGCACGCATCTTCCAACATAGCACGCAACCGACGAAAACCAGGAAGAGATAAGTTTTTTAACTTATTTTTTTTAAATTTTTTTTTGCAAATTTTATGTCATGCATTATGTTTTATAGAATGTTTTTAACAAAAAAATATTTATTATTTGAATATTTAGTGCGAGTCACATATTTTTATGATTGTAAAATTATTGTGAGATCCTAATTTTGGACGACACACATATTTTGGGAAAAATATCATACGTGATATTTATTTGAGAGAATTATGAATTTTTAGATGATCGTACGAGCTGCATCTTTCTAAAATATAAAATATTTATGCTAGTTGCATAATTTTGGGAAAATGTTTAATAAAGAGCATTATTTTCGGGAAAATAAATATTGCGAAAATTTTAAATTGGCATATGTTTGAATTGCGTTTAAAATATTTTGCATATACTGTCGCGATAATACATATATGTCGAAAAATATTTTCAAACTTGTGAATGGGAATTGCTATGTTGGGTAGCTGAGACAACCACTTGGAACGATATACACTACCGATTGTAAACTTGTATTGTTGATACCTTACGCCTAGATAGGCAGAAAGATTACAAACAGAAAGATTGAAGGTACGAGATCACCTTATCTCAAGTATGGAAAGAGATTCAAGGTGCGAGCTCACCTTTTCCTAAGTACAGAAATGGATTGAAGGTCGGGAGTTCCACCTTATCTTTTGCTGAAGACATGCTTGTTAAACTTTGTTATATTCATATAATACTAGCAGTTCACCTCAATAATACAATTTTACAATCGGTTGTTATATCTATCTTGAAGTGTGTACGCCAAGGTCCAACTTAACATCATTGTTCACAATGAATTTATAAATTTGTGCTCGCATAACCACAAACAAGGGAAATATGTATCTTTTTCGGATCTTGCATGGTCTCGCATGTGCATTTGCATAATTGTTTTGAACACGAAGGTACTCTATGTTATGTACTAAACTATGATTTTAAGTTGTTTCAGCGATCGAAGAATGCTTAGTTCTCTACTGCAGCAAACTACACTGAAGAACTGGGGGGCAGTTGTTATGCCACGTTTTGGCATGACAAATACTTTTTAATAATTCTATAATTTATTAATTATTAATTATGATTAATAATTAATTGTTTAGTACCCAAGTTATCCTCTCTCCGAAACGAGGAAATAATCAATCTCAATAAATCAATAACGGAAAATATCTCTCAACGATATTCTTCAAATCAGTAAGATATCATAACGCACAGATAAAATCAGATAAAATCGGTAATTACCACATTAACGAAACTTATCCCTAAAGTCTCTTCGGGATAAGCCTAAATTTCACAGAACTACGTAGGCTTGATCCAATATAAATTGGTACGCAGGCATCTTGGCAAAGGGATCCGATACAAAGAGACAAATCGAGACACCTCCCAAGTCCAACCTCTCTTTTTCATAAACCATAATCTCACAATTACACACAAATCGCAATAATATTCCAGCAACCCTCCGATTTCGTGTTGTTACGAAATTCCTCCAATAATAGAGGTTAATTATCGACTTCATGAGATTTGGGTATGAGACATTAAATATTTTTTATACTATATGTGTAAACTGCTATGATATATCATATGTAATATAAATATATATAAACATCTTAACGTTAGTTAAAAATCCTAACGATGTCGATTTTTTTGCTCCATAAATGTGAAATTACGGGTGTACTTTGTCTATTATAAACCACAAGAGTGTATTTGATCCCAAGTTTAAGTCATATGAGTGTTTTTGCCCCTTAATCCCTTGATAAATATAATTGAGATTCTTTTATTCGGAACCCAGTTAATTTACTAATACTAGATTATTGTCGGTCTTTATTATGGCAACTTTAGAATTCGTACCCTTAAAGTTAACCGTACCAGCGTCTAACGCTTCTCGCTCATCAAACGAACTATTAGATCAGTTTTACCGTAAGCGTCACCCAAATACTTATGCAGCGGACACAAAGAATTTTAAGATTATAAACAAACAAACTTAATAACAAATATCCTTCTTTATTGGTAATTCAATATTACAAGAGTTGATTTTCCTTGATCCACACTGGCCCATTGCCACCCCCACAAAACAACTGATAGAAGTCTGGTCCTATTATATTTTACATATTGAATCAAATTTTATATTATTGGACTTATGTTAGTCCATGTGTTTAGGATTTTGGTTTATTATTAGCCTATTAGAGTTTTATGTATGTATATATATACCGAATTATTTTACTTCCAAAATACGCTTGATTATACATTTTTTGAAAATAATATATTCATTATTCTTAAAAATTCATGTAATCTTTGTATTGATATAATTTTTTAAATTATTGTCTTGCATCAACAACCACACTTAATATTCTCACTTTGTTTTCATGCTCACACAATTTCCTCTACGCCCCTTTAAATGAGGGGTCACGACCCTTTTATAGGTTCCTTCGTCACTTGGAAAAAATTCTAAAACATGTACATATCACATTCTTCTAGATTATTCCATTAAATATTTATACATTATTCTAAAACCCACCTATCTAGAATGTTTGTATCGAAAATATGGATGGGCGGGAAATCGAGGATTTTTTCGGGTACGGGGCGGGGATTATGGAGATATGATGTGAAAAATTCGGGGATCGGGGCAGGGCTGGGGTCATTAGTGTCTCCCCGCCCCGATCCTCGATCCCGAATCATATTTTAAATAAAAATAATATTATATATATATAAATAACTCAAATAAATATTGAAATATAGAATATGTTATTATTTTCAATATCTTATCTTCTAAATAGTTTAAGTTTACTTATCGTGGTATAATTTTATTATAATAATATTATTTTTATTTATTATTGATACTAGAAATTAATACAAATTCAAATTAAGGTTAAAAATTAATATTAAAATTTAAAGAAAATCTATATATTTTGATTTATTATGAATTTTTATTGAAAAATATTATTTATAATTTAATTTTATTAAACGAAAAAAATAAAGAAATTTACCGAATCCCGCGGGAATCTCGTTCCCCGTTAAATAAGGGGATCCGTTCGGAAATCGAGGCGGGTTCGGGGATAACACTCCCCCGACCCTGAAGTGACCCGGTGGCCATCTGAATAGAAAATTTCTATAAAGTTTTCAAGTTTTTAAAAATTTGGGAATATTTGAGGAAACTTGATCATATTCAATCATATTCTACACTTTTTACGAATTTTCATGTACTTCTAAAAATCTCTATAATACTCCCCTATATATTAAAATTTTTCGGATCATTACGATTTTTTCTAAAATTTTCCACGCATAATTAAAGAGATTGAATTTTGACTACACGCGACATTATGCTTGCTGGGTTATTTTGTGTTCTCCGATAATGCAGCACTAGCTTTACTCGAGTCCACTGTTTAAAGAAAAAAATGTGTACGGCACCAGTGATCGATCGAGTGCTTAAGACTCATCTAACTTGTATTCCGTGTATCTCCAACTTTGTTTCCTTAAATAATGTCTTTAAGATTTAGACATGGTTAAACTTAAAAAAATGATTGTTGAAGATACTTATAGCCCTACAGGTATATTCAGTTCTTCAACTTGCATTGTATAAAAGTGTATTATTCAGTTCTGCATGTTTTTAAAATTCGTCCACTACAAATAAGAAAATGGGAGAAATTTTAAAAATATTATTGTTACATGTATGTGGTCTGAGGTCATGGATGATGATATTTGCTTCTTAATCATACTCCCTATATTTCATTCATTTCCGTACATTTTCTTTTTTTAAATGTCCCATTCAATTATATACATTTCAAATTTATCAAAAATAGTAAAAATTTAATAATATAAAAATTAACCACATCCAGTACTTTCTCCTACTACATTTACTTTATTCATTAAATATTGATTGATCTCACCACTTTATCCAACTTTATATCTTTTCTCACTAAATTATAATTCTTTTTCTCTCATCCCACTATCTTACCAAAATTTATATTATTTTAATAAATTTTTTATCCTTCATGTCCAAACCATTTGTATAGAAATAGTTGGGACATAGATAGTAGTTAACTATACAAGTTATTTCCATTTTCCTAGCACACAAAGATTCTGATTCTAAACAGACCAATACATGTAGTTTAGCAATTACCATACTTTTCTTGAAAATGAATTGTAACTAAATTTATTATTCAATTATACAATTAATTGGTTAAATGTATGGTCGAAGAAATATTATAATTAAATTAGCTTAAAGTTAAATTAAACAAGTATATAGTAAAATAATACTATCTCCGCCCCCTCATTTCTTTATGGAGGCGTTGGGATGCACGATGGGAATGAGATTCGGGAATGTGAATGGAGGATGAGAATGTGGCTAATGAGAATGAGAATCAAATGGAAAGCCAAGGGGTACAGTGAGTTTGATTTACCCACCAAGAGGGAATGTAGTTCCCATTCTTCACCACTAAATTGGTAATCCAAACACTATCACTTGGATTTAAGGTTCCGGACACATTAACCCTCAACCAAACATCCTTTTTATATTTTTTTTCACATACTCAACACACATTTTAAGGCAAATATAAGGTATAGTTCCGGTATTTATTTTTAAAATTTTCCTTTTTAATAAAATTTTAAATATTATATTTTTATTTAGAAGAATTTTTTTAGAAAAAAATTATATAACTACAATTAATATAATAAAAGCATTAAAGTCCCCGTCTCCAATATAAAAAAATTGAGGGGACTGAGGGAGTATATAACACACGTAAAAAGGTGTTAAAATACAAAAAAAATCATAACGTCACCGACTCAGTATGTTGTATGTGACATACTTGGTAGTAGTAATATAGATAATCAAGACACTTGAAATTTGCAATTGGTGCGCTACGTTTTATTAATTTGTTGCTGGGGAGTTTCAAAAAAGAAAGAAAGTAAGTGTAAGTTAAGTGGCTTCAATTTCATCATAGTGATAGTTAAAAAAATATATAAATCTAACATATTTTCACTCAAAAAATGGGATGAACATTACTTCCTTCCATTTAAAAAAATTTGGAAGTAAGGCCTAAAGAGAGCTAGCATTGGAACTGATTGTGTGCGGCTAACAACTTAAATATTGCATTTGCAGGGTCAAGAACTGTGGTCGATGAGGAAGCCGAAACCAGCACTAAAAATGAAACCAAACTCTCTTTTCTAAAGTGTAGTCTTGCACAGTTGTGAAGAGATCTCCACTTGTAAGCATTCCTTAGGTGCCAACCGTGGCACATAAACAAACGTCAATCCCACTTATATTAGAGTAACTTTATATATATACACGTACCAGATAATCTATGCATTGCATAGCCAGCTTTGCACCTCAACAATCACACGTTTACACTAGGTGGATCTGTAGATGTTGAATTCCAGATAGTTCCTCATTAAAAGAAGCAAAGTTAAACTGAAAAGAGCAAAATAAAGGCTAAGAGAGTGACTAGAGGAGTTGGACCACCTCTATTTGTTTAACCAGGAGGGGGCATTTTCAGATTTATTAGCCCCCACTATCCAAGTACCAACCTTCCTCTTTTTTCATTCTAATCTTGCCCCTAATCTCTTGTCTTATCTTAATATATATCTTTTCCACTAATCCAAACTTACCCAAATGGAAACTCCTATAATAATGGTCTAGTTGGGGATTATTTACTAAATTTAACACTAGGTTAATAAGAATAACTAGCTTAATTAGTTCATTGTATCATGGTATAATTAATCCATTGGATCCTTTAATCTTTTGTCTTGGTAGAATTTGATCAACTTGTAATATGCTATAACTAGCAAATGGTTGATAATTAATTCACTAACCACTTATCAACTTAATGAATTTCATTTTGTGGTTTTAATTGAAGGGTCCTAATCCTGACAATCGATTGTTAAAATCATATATCCGTTATAATTTTTCACTAATATGTTTAACAGTGAAATCTTTTGTGAATGCTGGGCGAGGTCATCTATCTGCGATTAAAACATCACCTCTAGGTTTTTTTGCTATCCGCATATAATCATAACAGATCGATGATTGCTAATCGATTGTTGTGGACTGGTTTGCTTAATTGAAAAACTAAATGCCTGGTTACCTAGTTTCCTTGATTGAAAAACTAAATGCCTGGTTACCTCAGCACTTATCAGACTTAGATAGCAAGTACAGTAGTATAGTACTTATCATCATTTTGAAAAAAAGCAGACTACTAAATTCTTAACCATTGCGATCTGTCTGTCACAATCTTGAATTATGGAGTCTGTTGTCACATCTTCTTGACCTAACATGGAAAATGAGAAGAAACTAGGCTCAACACAATTAATCAAATATAATTCAGTAGTACTTTATTATTGTTGCTATGAAATTATTTGCCTGTACAGATTACAGACACACAATTAAAGCAGAGTAACATAGAATTATTAAAGTGCAATTAACTTTAAAGCTGTAAATATGAGTGAATCAAGGTTAAATTTGGTGGCATGACTCTAAAGAACAACGAACTTTGTTTTGGTGTCTCATATATTCAAAGTTAATCTTGCATCACCACATAGCTGACCTACCTAAATGGGGACAGAAGTAAAGATTAAGGGAGCTTAAACTTGTAAAGTAAAACATAATTAACTCTGTCACTTAATTATGACTGCACATGAATATGAGTCTACTAAAAGGCACTCCATGGTACCAAATAAGCAACAAATCAAACATTAGTTTTACATTTGGTCACCTAATAATAATGCACAATGTTTTAACACATTTTTTCCATATGTTTCTAAATCTCCTTCTCCTTCACATTATGTTACAGACCAACAAATGGAATGATGAACGGTGCATGGACTCATAAACTGATGCTCATTTTCCATACAATCACAGTCAAGTTGGTAAATATTATACTAATAATAAATAATAAGGGGGAATAAGAGTGATTAAACTCACTGGTTTTAGGCTGTAATCCAATGTACTTAGCAAATACAAATTTGTTGTTACTTCTTGTTTTTTTCACAGTGACAAGCACACACAGCTGTAACTTGTATTGGTATATCATTCCATCATATAACCTTAAACAAATCTGTTGATGTTGTAGTATTGTACTACATTAATCAAACTGCAGGTTGGCATCGCGTTTGTTGCTAGGTTGAAGAATCCATCAGCCCATATTAAATTCCAAAAGCTAGTTGTTGACATTGTTCATATTATTATTTCTATTCCAAGTTGATTTATTCTGTAGTCATCTGTTTCTTTTACCTTGAACGAACATCATTACTGAAATACATGACATTACTACCTACTAAACATTTTATTGAATTTCTGCCAACATCTTTTTTCAAAAATGATTCATTCCAAACTTTAAATTTGACAAATTTAAGATACAATTGACGTTCTAATATTTTTATATCAGACAAACTGTCACTAATCTCTCCGCTTACATAGTTACAAAGATTATATGACCAACTTCCTATAATTTCATTGTGATAATGAGCTAACTATTTTTTTTAACATGAGCTCTAATACAATTTTGAGTATGAATGTGTTCATGACATTCTCAAAATTTATCAGAAGCTTGGTACAGTGGTGAATCTTGGTTTCTGCTTGAGAGTTCAAGAGTTAGACTCTGGTGTGTATGTGTGTAACTATGTAAAAAAAAGACATCCTCAAAAATTTTCTTTCTTAGTTTGGTACGATTGAGAGGTTATGTCATTCTGGAAATCTAAATTAGTTACAGTGAGAGGCTCTAATCATCTAATGTTACCTATTAACCAACACTTGGCTACTTACATGAACAGAAAATAATGGTACAAATGAAAGAATCAAGAACATGACCCGAACCCCAGAAGTCCAAGGTTCAAGGAGAATATAAACACTGTGTTTTGCACCTGGTAGACAAGAGAAATAAAATTGTATAAATAGTACAAGTGTATCTATCTACTTGCCTTACTAAAAGAAGGAAACAGTTATATTAGGTTGCTATAAATGTTTTGACAGTTAAAATATTTGCAAAGTCTAGCCTTCCAACCATGAACTACACTTTGTGGTCACATTTATTCATTTCTCCAAAGTGACACTTCTTTAAGTCTTAAACTAGTAAATAAATTTGCTAATGAAACACATATAAACAAACCAAGTCATGAAAGCTTCATTTGATTGGTTAGTGCCTTGTGTGTAGTTCCCACTACACTAAATTACACCTGTAAGTATCCCTGGCCGTCTCTCTCTTCTCTTCTCTCCTCTCTCTTTCTCTCTGCATCTCTCTCTCTCTCTTTCTCTTCTCTCTCCGTGCTTCATATTATACCGACATGGCTCCTAGTAAATGGGGTTTCTCTGCTTGAGTTGTTTCTGAATTCTTAGAGTTGACTTGGGGGTATGTTTATATAGTCACCTTGTTTTCTTGGTTTGATTTTTTATTTTTTTTTATTTGTCATCGTTTTCATCTCTTCTGCCATTTTAAATTTTATTTTTGGTTGAAATTTGATAGTTATATATGAATTCTTCAATCTTTTTTGTTGATTATGTATGTAAAGGTGTCGGGTTCAAATTAAGACTAATTTAGCCTGCAAATTACAAACCAGGGATTTGTAGTACTGCGACAATGATTTGTAGTATTGTGACTGATCTTTTGTACAATTGTGATGTGTGATCTGTACTAATGTGACTCGTGATTCGTATCTGATTTGTAGAAATGTGTAGGCTAAAATGGTCTGCGGTGCAACATAATTTGTGTGTGCATATGTATTTTACTTTTTTTTTGAGATATGGGCTGTATTTAGCTTAAGAATTTTATGTAAACATGAAAAGATTTTGAAATGTTGAAATGCTCACAGGTTTTGATATTGTTGTACATGGATATGATTCTGCGCAGGCTTGTATTTTTCTGAGAGAAATTGTTCTTACAATAGCTTTTGGTGGATTAATTTGGTGCTAAAGATTGAAAAAATAGAAGTTTGTTTGAAATACTAACTGTGTTTTGATAATTCAGGTGGGATTTGCAGTAGAAAAGTACTTGTAATTAGTTTGAGAATCAAGTATGACTATGCATTCTGTATATTTCAAAGAACATGAAGGGGTTCAGGATTCCATCGGTCACTTATCATCTGCTTCGACACCATGGTGGAGTGGACTAGGGACACAATTGCCGTATGTTGATCCTGTTAGCCAATTGAAGTCGTCAATTGGGGAAAACAATTTAAACGGAGACCAGTACACTGCTACTAAGTTTGGGGAGCATTTTGTGGGACAAGGGTCTGAGAAAGGGAGCACCTCTCATTTCACTGTTTTTCCTGGTACTTCTCTTGGTTCTGTTTACTGTATTTTATTCTACCTTGAATGGGTAAAACCAGAATTATGCACTTAAAATCATGGAATAATTAGCATAAAAAGGTTTGGTCTATGATGATAAAGTTATAGGTTGTTCCCCGTTGCTTTGATTTGCTTCTCTTTGGTTTGCTTTAGTTAAGCGGATGTACTCAGCTCAAATTTTGACTAGATCTTACTAATCTACGGAGTATTGGATTTTACAAGGTCTATAGATTATTTTACTTATATTTAAAGTAGGACAAATTAAACAGATGAAGCAAGAATAGAACAGAGTTTGACAGAATTTGCCTTCAAGTCATCAAAATCTCTTAGGTAAATGTTGGATTTCTACAACTCTAACAAACCTTTATAAAATCCTACAAAATCCACTATCTAACCGAGTTAGGAACACATGCTCTACCTTTCTTTTTCCGTTAAGGTGGAGAAGATAAAGAACTAAGATTTGTTGACTTTTTTAATATATAAAGAATTTAAAGTAGAGGTCTTTAATTGATAATGTTGATGAATGTCACAAAGAAATTAGAAAAGAAAGCAATGGAATTAAGAAAGCTGATCAAATGATGGTATTAGACTGTCAAACTTGCTTAAAATTTATTATCCCTGTTTAGAAATAGCCGACACTACTACAGCTACATGGTCTAAGAGTCAGGATTCTATTAACCATCAGATAACTTTTCCCCCTAAATCATCAAATCATATTTCCAATCAGGTCATTCCAAAAGTCCAGCAAATGGACAAAAACTTGTGCCATCTCAGGCAGCCTTTTCAATGGAAGCAACTTCACCGGATTATCAAGGTCACTTTGAGCTAGGATTTGTACAACCTGTGGTAAGATTCCAGCCACCTCACTGCATCCTTCAAAAATTACAGCTTCAATTTTAATTTTTATGGTATCCGCTGATATTTAATTATTATGGTATCCTCTTTCTTTGGGTTGGTATAGATCTGTGCGAAGTATCCTTATGGGGATCAGTGCTATGGAGTCTTTTCATCTTATGGGACTCAAATTACGGTTCGTTGCCCTGACCTTCAATTCTTCATTAGAGCAAGTCCGGTGCATAGCTATAATTGGTGTTATAGCTTACTATATAAGTACATATAGAAGCTGATTAGTCTAACACATATAATTGCATGCATAAAAATCACTACCACAAAGAACTTATCAAAGTGAGCAAACAGATCTAAGATTATACTAAGCTTTTGAGAATTACTCTTCATAGTCTCTTTATTCTACATTTTACTAAATTTTGTGGCTCTATGACATTCAAGTAATATAAATGAAAATTCAAATGCTATAATAGGAATGCTGCCAGTAATCAGTCAAATTGTTTGAAATGAAAGATGGCTTAGTTTAAGGACAAAAATAATCTGGGAAAAAGGTACATGTTCAGCGGGACGGTAAGAGGTACTTAGTTGTGCTTCCCTGGTGTACCTATAAGCAGATTATCAGCATTTATCGTTATTCTTTAGCCGTCGATACTAATGTATATCTTAACTAGGACTAGGTGTTAGTTTTGAAGTATTTAACTTGCATATGCATCATTACAATATTCCAGTATGATGTGAAAATGAATTTCTTATCATTCATTCTCTCTTTTTTGTAGCAATTATCACAATTGAAATAGAGGTTGATAACTTATGTATTTCACCATTATGCAAATGTGATGAATGTTATAGTTCTGTACTTCTTTTCATCCATCCTATCCAGCTAATTGATATAATCAACCACATTAATTGGTGGAGTCTTCTTGCAAACTTCAATGATTGCTGTGATTCTTTTTTCAACATAAGAGCAAGAGTGATGCATAGATTGTGTTAATAATTATCCAGAAAGGTAGATGTATTTAGCGTAACTACCTAAATTTTCAGAACATAAATAGATTACACACTAAACGCTTATCACTGGAAGGTTTATGATTACATTAACACCTGGTAATTCATTGTGCTTCCACTTCTAAGATTGTTTTTCTGTATAAATCAATTAGGTTATATGAAACAATTAGTTCAATGTGTGAAAACTTAGAAATAGTGGAAACGAATTCTGAATTTTGTTTGGAAAAACAATCACCACGAAACTTGATAGTAAAATTGAGAGCACGTAATTAATAAAAGATGTTATGCATTGAGCATGAAAAAATATAGTATATTGTACAGAGAATGGGTTTGCTTTAAGGACTTGGTGAATAATACTACAAAATGCTGTTTACATATCTTCTTCTGTAGCAACTAATCTCTACCAAATTTTGAAAAACTGTACTTATTTAGTTATCAAAAAAAAAGAAAAGAAAACAAAGACGGTATGTTTGGGGACCTAGAAGAAGCTTCTCCTTCTAAACCTTATAATGATACTATGTTGAATATCGATTTTGCACATAGAAGAAGCTTCCGATTCTAAACTTTTATATGATACATCTTATGTTGGGATTAGAATCGATAAACGAAGAGATTATATTTGCCCTACTTTATTATAAGTGCTGCAACTCAAGTCTTTATCAACATAGACTAAGAAGACCAGTCTGCATCATTTGTAAGTTACATGAATACGATCAGGAGATTTTAGATTGCATACACTAAATATATAACTCCTCAACATGCAATACTTATGTCAGAATTTTGTATATTAGAGATAATTTATGAGAATCACAAATTTACTTATTTTCAACATCTTTATTCTTCTTCTGGTCTTGCATAACATTTCATTTTCTGACAATGCTAGGGCCGGGTTATGCTGCCCCTGAACTTAACAACCGATGATGGACCGGTATTTGTGAATGCCAAACAGTACCATGGAATAATCAGGCGCCGTAAGTCCCGTGCTAAGGCGGAGCTGCAGCAAAAGCTGGCAAAAAATCGCAAGGTGCGATGATCTTTGACTATCACTGAATGAAAATTCTATCTGCAGGGAAACCAAATCCAATTGTATTTAAATCACGTGTCAAAGTGGTATCCAGAGGTTAATGAATCTATATATCCATGAAAAATCAGTAAAATCTTTTAGTTACAGCATTTATACCTGAAATACTTTGACGATATGAAGTACTGATTATTAACCAAACATGCAAACACAGTATGTCTGACTTGAAAGTAGGGTCTGGGGACGGTGCAATGACGATTTCTTTTCCGATTCATAGGAGTAGAGAGACTATTTTCGAGTTTCTGTGATGATCCCGGCTTTTGAAAAATAAATGACTGTTCGTAAAATACAATATTGTGTTCATGAGATACAATATGATGTACACTGATACTCTAAGGCTTTAATTGTTGATTGGTTTTGTCCATTATAGACTAGTACTGTGCAAGATCAATGCATGGTTTAGCAGTTAAGTCAGTACTTTTAATTGTTACTGTCATGCTTGGTTTATTTGCTTTAATGCATATCTTCTTTGACGGCATGTCTAGTGTAAGTTTTATTTTCTTCTTATTTTTGCTATAAGAAAGCTAAAGTCTAGTTTGCAACAAAATAAATTGCGATAATTTCTATGCAGCCCTATCTGCACCTTTCTCGCCACCTTCATGCTATGCGTCGACCCAGGGGCTGTGGTGGTCGCTTCCTGAACACAAAAAAAGCAGATGAAGGTGATAAAGGGAGCAACTCAAAAAGGACTGGGATAGGACAACTTTGCCAGTCTACTGGTTCTCAGAATTCGGACATTCTACAGTCTGATAGCAGTATCTCACCAAGAGAAGCAAATTACATCAGGTCTAATCTTTCTGGGTCAGAGGTTACTAGCATGTTCTCCATGGGAGATCTGAATAACTTTCCTATTAATAATATGCAAGCATCCGTGCTGTCTCTTTCTAGTATGATGAATACTGGACATGGCATTGTTATGCCTAGTAAGTGGATTGCAGCGGCAGACAACTGCCGCAATCTTAAAGTTTGACAACTACGACGGGGTTGGTGTCAAATTGTTGGCACCAAATCCCATCATATCTGTAACCAAGTGATTGGGTCCGTCACATTTGTTCCCACATTTGGTTGCAGAGGCAAATCATCCTTGGCTTATGCATTAAAGTTGTCTTTGCCACCCATATCACTCTGATTATCGGGTTAGTCAAAGATGCTAAAAGACTTTTAATGCACCTTTAGAACTAAAAACTATTAACGGGTATAGGACCCGTTATCTAAATAAGACTATGAAAGCACGGGCTTTCATGTTGTACTGTTGAAGTTTGTTGTATTAAAAATTGTGCGGGGTGTGGATTTGGAGCCTGCTCGCGAACTATGTCATGAATGTATTTCATGTAAAAGACCTGAACTTGTGATATGTAATACTTCATGTAAATCTTTCATGTAAAAAGACTTCAACTTGTGAAGTTGTGGTATGTAATATGTTTTGCATTGTGGCTTGCTTGTAAAAGACTACAACTTGTGCTATGTATGTTTAGTAGATTGAGGACTAGTTGGTACAATGTTGTATACAAACTGTGGTCTGCAGCTACCAATACCATGCCCATTTCATTTCTTTCGGGTTGTTAATTGCTTTTTACAATTGCCCACTGAACCTTTATTGGGCAAAGATGATCCTGTCATTGTTCAACCCACATTCAGCAATTGCTACAAATTAATGCAACATATTTCAAATGTCAATGTTGGAAAGGCATCAACATTGCACATCAGTGACTGCTTGCTTATAGAACAATTCTTTGGTACTAAAACCAACATAGTAGTAGTTACGTATCTCGTACAGAGTGTGTGCACGTACACTTGGTTCATCTTTCCAGTTTCTATCGTATGAAGCAAATCAAATTTCAGTAATATCGTTGATGAAGTGAGCTTCCTTTCTACTAATGACAAAAGTGCCTCACACTCACAGTGTTCTTCATTATCCCCGCTCTCTTCAATTTCCTTTTATTTAATATAACATTCCACAGCAGAAAATGCACAACTTGTACCTAGTAGGCAGTAGACAGTAATAAAATTTAAACAGGTTCAATGAACTTTTGTACCTTAAAGTTTGGACAAAGTGTCAGATTCTTGGTTTCCCTAATGGAAAACTCCTGCCGTATATTTATTATTTAACTATTAAAAAAGTTTGGACATTTATACTCATGAACCTAAATCTAAAGGGTCCCTATCCACAATCATAGTTAAATAGGGACCCTATCCAACCAACAAATCAGGATCATTGAAATAAAAAACGAATGGCTAGAATCCGCTATTGCCGCTATGTTTCATTGCGAGGCCGCAATGAAACATTGCGGGTGTGGCCCACATACTCCATTTTCTTTTTTACCCTTTTCCTATGTTAATTCATTTATCAATGCTTTTTTAACTACATAAATATTAATTTAATAAGATATTATTCTTAATATTTCTGATTAAAAATATAATATTTAAAAAATATTATAAAATATTTTATAATAATATTAAATATTATATTTAATATTTAATATTCAATATTTTAAAAGTATTGAAACATTAAAATAAAATTAATATATTTAAATATTTAATAATATATATTAAAATAATAAAGGAAAATATTTTGATATTTACATATTTTAATTATTCAATATTTTTAGTAATAAATTAAAATATTTGAATATTTGAAAATATTAATAATATTAAATATTAATTCGAATTTTAAATAAACATGAACCCACTACCGCAATGAATCATTGCGGCAGCGCAATGAAGCATTGCGGTAGTCGTCTTTTGAACACAAACACACGCGAAAACTACCATTATACCCGCCCCAACCCAGAAACAAACATAAAACTCCGGCGATCAAAAGCGATTTCAGCGAAATCAAACAGCTCCTGATATCTTCCTTAATTAAGCAGCTTTGTTCTCTTTCTCTCTCTCTCGCTCATACATTCTTGAGGTAATTTTCCGAAATATGTTTGTTTTTAACTGTTAGGGATATAATTGGGGGTTTGATTTCTGTGGATTGTTGAATAATCAAATAAATAAGAAGCCATGGATATTGAATACTAACCTTTTTTTTTCAGAAGAATAAATTTGAGCAGAATGTTAAGAAGCAGTAAAACAACAATGTTTCAAAAATACAGACATTTTAAGGTAGTTGTGTGCATTAAATGCACGCCCGCAATGTTTCATTGCGATGGCCGCATTAAAACATTGCGGCACTGTACAAACCCCCAAGCCAACAACTGTAAATATTTGCAGTTTTAATAAAACTTTACAACATACCCCATCAATGTTTCATTGCGGGGGAAGTGTCTACCGCAAAGAAACATTGCGGTTGAGTTGTTTATTTTTGTTATTTTCTTTAAAATTAGAAAATTAATCAAAAAAAATTATAAAAAATAGTTTCTAGACTTATTATATTTCATTTATTATGTTAAATGTTAGTTTGAAAATATAAATGTTTATAAGAGTAACTTAATTATAATATGCAACTATTTTACATAGTTTTGTGAAAATTTTGCATAATAGTTATGTCAAATGATGTTTCTTGACGTGTAAGTTGTAAAGTACAAATTTTGACGATCCAACTATATGGATGTTAAAATATAATGATTATAATAATTAAGAAAAATTATTTCTTAAATAAAATACGGTATTTATATATATTTTGTTACCAAGAAATATTTAACATTTTGGGGGCTAAATTATTTTATATTTTTTTATAGATAACGAAAATTCGATAAATTTTCATTTTTTTGGATTTTCACATTTTCAAATTTTAGTATTATATTTGTTTATTAAAATTTAAAATTGATAAAATATATTGGACAAGTACAAGAAAAATAAAATATTAAATAATTTATTTCATTCAAATATAAATGAAGTACATTCAAATATTTTTTCAAAACAAATACATAATAACATTTTATGTCGACGAGAATGATCAAACTTTAACGGTGTTCGAAGAACCACCTTTATCACCCTTATCGTCGTCTTTCTTTTTTTTCGACTTTTCCGCCTTCGCTTTAGCTTCATTTTCTTTTTTTTTTCTTGCGCTCAAGCGCTATTTGAATACGGCGGAGAGCTATTGCCATGCCTTCGTCTCCTTCGGACCCGTCATAAGCCACACCATCGATAATTACCTTATTATTGTCATAATCATAGTTAGAAAACCATTTTTCGGAAATTAGAGAAGATAATGTTGAAGAGAAAATGTAGAATAAAAATAGAGAAGAGAATGTTGAAAAAAAATGAGATGAGGCAGGACTATTTATAGGTAAAAATCTGAATTTTAAAATTCACAAAATTAAATTTGGCACAAAAAAAATTTTGCTGAAAAAATTTCATTTGACTGTTGAAATTGCCGCAATGAAGCATTGCGGCGCTTTCAAACTGCCGCAATGAAACATTGCGGTGTGTCGGTCAAGCTTCTGCTCTATTGACCAGTCAATTCAACTGCCGCAATGTTTCATTACGACAATTTCAACAGTCAAATGAAATGTTTCAGCAAAATTTTTTTTGTGCCAAATTTAATTTTGTGAATTTTAAAATTCTTATTAATATTGGCACAAAAATAAGTTTTGCACAAAAAAAAAGTTTGACTGTTGATAAATTTTTTAAACTAAAATAACTCAATTCACTAAAAAGTATAAAATTAATAATATTATTTTTTAAACTAAAATTATTCATACGATAATTTAAAGAAAAAGTACAGAAAAAATTAAATTGATAAATTTATTATTAAAATTGATAATATTTTAAACTGTTAATAAATTTTTTAAACTAAAATAACTCAATTCACTAAAAAGTATAAAATTAATAATATTATTTTTTAAACTAAAATTATTCATATGATAATTTAAAGAAAAAGTACAGAAAAAATTAAATTGATAAATTTATTATTAAAATTGATAATATTTTAATATATTACTACTAATTATATTTAATGTTAACATATTTTAAAAAATTAATTACTGTTGAACATTAATATTATTTTTATACTTATATAAATAAGTTAAATATTAGAATAAGCTAAAGAGAGGGGCAGTTTGGACATTAAAAACTGGGAGCCTAACCAACAATGAAATATTGCGGCCCAACAATGAAACGTTGCGGAATGCGCAATGTTTCTTGTGCATGACATCACTGATTATTTCCCAACCTTACATTTTTGCACCTCCTATATATAAAACGTACATTTTTGCCCTACAAGAAAACGGGTATGTTTGGGCAGAAATTTTCAGTAATTAACATGCCTATATTATATAATCTTTTGGACATTAAAATGTGAAAAGTTACAGCCATTAACTCCTAAAAATTACTTGAAATAAAGAAAATTATAAAAAATATTTTTTATATTGATATTTTATATTTTACATATATAACTTATTTAAACATCAGACACCAGTAAATTAGTGAAATAGCCCCGTAACCCGTTGATACATACAATTTATTGTTTATCTCGGCTTAGGGTGTAACAATGTACGTTATTGATAAACACGATTTTAGATTTTAGAAGTTCATCACTATAACGGTCCAAATTCAAGATCCCAAAATGTTCAGATATAATGATTTTTTTACCAAATTTCGATATAATGATAAAAAAATGAATACATTACCAAGAATATATGAATTTTTATAGCTTGAGGTTCTTTTTTGTAAATTTTATTCAGAGATCCTAAGTTAACACATGACAATTCTATATTTCTAACTATCATTAATATTTTTTTGATCTTGGATCACCAACTAAATTAGTTTTCTTCTACCAGAACCAGAGTTTGGAAATTCAGCTCACACAATATATTTAAATTCATGGATGACGAAGGTTGTTACACTTAAATAACTAAATGTGATACTTAAAAGATAATTAGGAAAAAAATATCACCCTGCCAAATCGTTAGTTTAGTTAGCTGTGGCTTCACCAGCACTGAAATAGGAGAAAAGAAATGAGATTAGCTAAAAAACTAGGACCATTTCTTGCATGCCTTATTTAGTTATTTTAAGATCCCAATCCTATTTTTTCTAACTCACTATTTACATTCCTCTTCTCCACTTTTGTTGGGGGCAAAGCTTTGCTTCTTTTTTTCTTTCCGTGATGGTGGTCGTACTCCACCAAATCTTATGTAAATGATTGTCTGATGATTCTGAGTTTTTTCGATAACATTGTTAAGTTTTCATGTTAAAGATTGAGAAGAA
Source organism: Apium graveolens (assembly GCF_009905375.1). Taxonomy (NCBI): domain Eukaryota; kingdom Viridiplantae; phylum Streptophyta; class Magnoliopsida; order Apiales; family Apiaceae; genus Apium; species Apium graveolens. The sequence goes on from NC_133656.1 coordinate 215,367,550, forward strand.
TGGAAGGCTACATAGATCGTACTTTCAGCGCAGTCAAGTCGAAGCACACCTCGGAGGAGACACTGCAGAAATGGAGAGATGTGTGCGGGATGGTAAAGAATCCAAAACGAAGGTTTCGTCACACTGCCAATCTCCTCAAGCGCAGCGAAGCTGCTGCCATGCGCCGTACCAATCAGGTTCTTTATTAGTACTTTGTTTACATCCTTCTGCTTTTTATTGTCATTAGCTTCAAACAAAGCTTTCTTTCTTGACATTAACCGTGTTACTTGCTCTTTACTCTATATAACAAGGATGTTGTCGTAGATGTTTATATTTGTTTTGCTTACTGCATAATCTTGTATGTCCAGAATTTTAGCCATGCTTCAGCACCTGACATTTTACTTGTATTGCTTCAACTGCTTTTAGTTTCGAGTCATATATTTTAAAGTTTATTTTCAATATAAAGTTGATCCATCTCGTTATCATCTTACCGTTTCACTTGTAGCCAGATTTCTGTTGTTGTTCTTCAAGTAAATTGTATTGTTGTTAATCCATCTTATCATCAAATTCTGTTGTCTCAATTTAGGCAATGTTGTTTAGTTCATACCTTTTTGGCAAGATGAAAGTACTTGTATTTAGACGTTTTCTCTGAAACCATTTCGAATTGCAACGAAAATGAGTAATTTTATCTTTCTTCCTTGTTCTGTTTTCAACACTTGCCAAGTTTATTAACTATCGACTTGCATCAAGTTTGTTCTCAGTTTGAATTATGAGACATGGCCGGCAAAGTACAAACTACTCTGATATGCTTTTAGTTGGGTGGGTGATCGTTTTTTTTGCTTACTGCAGGAGAAGTTGAGAGTTGCAGTTCTGGTTTCCAAAGCCGCGTTTCAGTTTATCCAAGGTCTATTTCCTAGCCCTATCTGTAGAATTCCAGATTAAAATTTCTATTCCAACTGACAGTTGTTGGTAAATTCTCACAGGCATGAAGCCAACTGACTATGAGGTACCTGAGGATGTCAAAGCAGCAGGTTATCAGATTTGTGCTGATGAGTTGGCATCAATAGTTGAGGGACATGATATGAAGAAAGTAAAATTTCATGGTGGCGTATCTGGTCTTGCAGACAAACTCTGCACCTCAACCACCAATGGCCTTCCTACTGATAGAGATTCACTTGACCGCAGACAAGAGCTTTTTGGAATCAATAAATTTACTGAGAAAGAACTACGCGGTTTCTGGGTTTTTGTTTGGGAAGCTCTTCATGACATGACCCTTATGATACTTGCTATGTGTGCTTTTGTTTCTTTGATTGTTGGCATAGCAACTGAAGGATGGCCAAATGGGGCCCAGGATGGCCTTGGAATTGTTGCAAGTATCTTGGTAGTGGTGTTTGTAACAGCCACAAGTGACTATCGGCAATCTTTACAGTTCAGAGATTTAGATAAAGAGAAAAAGAAAATCTCAATCCAAGTTACAAGGAACGGATATAGGCACAAAATGTCTATATATGAGCTACTTCCTGGGGATATTGTACATCTTGCTATTGGAGATCAAGTCCCTGCAGATGGCCTCTTTGTGTCTGGTTTTTCTATGCTAATTGATGAATCAAGTCTGACAGGAGAAAGTGAGCCCGTGCATGTAACCGATGATAATCCTTATTTGTTGTCTGGAACTAAGGTTCAGGACGGCTCATGCAAGATGCTAGTTACTACTGTGGGTATGAGAACTCAATGGGGTAAACTTATGGCAACTCTTAGTGAGGGTGGAGATGATGAAACTCCACTTCAAGTAAAATTGAACGGAGTAGCAACCGTTATTGGTAAGATTGGTCTGTGCTTTGCTATAGTGACTTTCGCAGTACTTGTGCAAAAAATGATTACTCGTAAAGTGCAAGGAGGAACCTACTTGAGCTGGGGTGGTGATGATGCTTTGGAATTGTTGGAATATTTTGCTATAGCAGTTACTATTGTTGTTGTCGCTGTTCCTGAGGGTTTGCCTCTAGCTGTAACATTGAGTCTTGCGTTTGCGATGCAGAAGATGATGAATGATAAAGCACTTGTCCGCGTTCTTGCAGCTTGTGAAACAATGGGGTCTGCAACAACTATATGTAGTGACAAAACTGGCACACTGACAACCAATCGCATGACTGTTGTCAAGACATGCATGTGTACAAATGTCAAGGATTTGAGTGAAGAAGGAAGTTCTACTACTCTGAGCTCTGAAATTCCTGCATCTGCATTAAAAATACTACTGCAATCGATTTTTAACAACACTGGCGGAGAAATTGTAGTTGATGAAACAGGAAAACGGGAAATACTAGGGACACCAACCGAGGCCGCTCTATTGCAGTTTGGCCTGTCGCTTGGTGGAGATTTTCAGGCAGAGCGTGAAGCTCCTAAAGTGGTTAAAGTAGAGCCATTCAACTCTACAAAGAAACGTATGGGGGTAGTGCTTGAACTTCCGGAAGGAGGTCTAAGGGCTCACACTAAAGGAGCTTCTGAAATTGTGTTGGCTTCCTGTGACAAGGTGATTAATTCAAATGGTGAGGTTGTTCCTCTTGATGAAACATTGCTAAACCATCTCAAAGTTACAATTGATGAGTTTGCTGGAGAAGCTCTACGAACCCTATGTCTTGGCTATGCCCAACTAGAAAATGGGTTTTCTCCGGATGATTCAATTCCAACTTCGGGATATACCTGTATAGGAATTGTGGGCATAAAAGATCCTGTTCGCCCAGGTGTGAAGGAATCTGTTGCACTTTGTCGTTCAGCAGGCGTGACCGTCAGGATGGTTACCGGAGACAATATAAATACTGCAAAAGCTATAGCTAGAGAATGTGGAATACTTAATGAGAATGGCATTGCAATAGAAGGGCCAGTTTTTCGAGAAAAGAATCTTGAGGAATTGCATGAACTAGTTCCCAAAATCCAGGTATTACTACAACTAATTACAAGACTAAATCAGATTCTTGGGCTAAATATTTATTTTATTTTACTCTGTTATAATTACCAATTCAGGTGATGGCACGATCTTCTCCATTAGATAAGCATACACTGGTTAAGCACTTGAGAACCACTTTTAATGAAGTTGTGGCCGTTACTGGTGATGGAACTAATGATGCGCCAGCACTCCACGAAGCAGATATTGGACTTGCAATGGGAATTGCTGGAACTGAGGTTAGCATAACAAAAGATCTATAGTAATACAGCATAGAGAACATAATGCCTCTACGATAAAGGCGTGGCTTGTACATTATACGTGTCATCACACTATCATATAATATATCCAGCATTGGGAAACTTATGAAACTAATAAATTTCATATATGAATGTGGATCTCTTCCCGTCTTTAGGTGGCCAAGGAGAGTGCAGATGTCATAATTCTGGATGACAATTTCTCAACAATTGTGACTGTCGCTAAATGGGGACGCTCAGTTTACATAAACATACAGAAGTTTGTGCAGTTCCAGTTGACGGTTAATGTTGTGGCACTGGTTGTTAATTTTTCTTCAGCCTGTGTAACAGGTTATTATCCTGCCTTTCTTTACATGTTACATAGATTTAATAACTCACAGAAATCTTTAAAAAATTTAGCACCATGATATTATCCAAAAACAATAATTTGAGATTTTATAGTTCTTTCTGATTTTTTCAGGGAGTGCTCCCCTCACAGCTGTTCAGCTTTTGTGGGTTAACATGATTATGGATACATTGGGAGCTCTTGCTTTAGCAACTGAGCCTCCAAATGATGAACTAATGAAGAGAAATCCAGTTGGGAGGAAGGGAAATTTTATTAGTAATGTCATGTGGAGGAATATTATAGGACAATCTATATATCAGTTCATCGTGATCTGGTATCTTCAAGCAAAAGGAACAGAAGCATTTAGTCTTGACGGGCCTGATTCTGACTTGATACTTAACACACTTATTTTCAACTCATTTGTCTTTTGTCAGGTAACTTCTTGAAATTATCTCTTCCATTGTAAAATGGTATGTAAATATGTTACTGAATTTGTAAATATTATTGGACAATCTATAAATTCACTGGTAATTTTGCAGGTTTTCAATGAGATAAGCTCCCGAGAAATGGAAAAGATTGATGTATTTAAGGGTATCCTAGAAAACAACGTTTTTGCCAGCGTTATCGGTGCTACAGTCATATTCCAGATCATGATAGTTGAGTTCTTTGGTACATTTGCGAACACTTACCCCCTCACTTTAGGGCAATGGTTTTATTGCATATTTATTGGACTTTTGAGCATGCCAATAGCTGCAGGAGTTAAAATGATCCCAGTTGAGAATTAGAATGAAGTGTATATGCTTCCATGCTTGGCATGAAATATGTAAAAAAAAATAGATGCTCAGTAATTTGATATATTTGGACATAGAGGATTGATCTCGGCTTATGAAAAAGATTTCATGTAAGCATGTTTAGCAGCTAAGAAGGATGCAGGTGGTGTTGGTCTGATAGATCTGCCTGATGGCAGCATATGTTTCCTTTTACGCAATGGTTTTGGTACAACTTTTCAAGGAGTTCAGCAATATGCCTCTGCCTCTAGCTAAGTAATTTCTGGTGTAGTTCTTACTATGTTAGCTTACTGACATGCATTTGCTTGTCATTTTTAATGATGGATATTTTTTATTAGTATCATGTAACATTTCTACTTGCAGGTTATTTTGTTTCAAAATTAGTAAGATTCTAGTTCTTCTGTAGCATTTACGATGTTAGCTTAGACCCTTTAAAATTTTGCTCTTGGATTAAATCGATAATGTAAGCCACTAGGCGTGAATATCTTCGATTATCTAAATAGTTTTATCCTGATTATTTTCACTCGAATTGATAGCCCACTAAATAGTTTTATCCTGATTATTTTCATTCAAATTGATAGCTCACTCTTGACTTGAAAGTAGCCACGCAAGCAGAACTAACCGCAAATGGTACAAATTTTAATTACCTGATCATGCATATTATCACAGGAGCAAGTGTAATGGTCTCTTAATAAATTTTTTATAAATATTATAAAATATTAACTCTTAGTGATTTAAGACATAATTTTGAATTTCAACTCCAACTATATTTCTTATTTTCATTCCTTATTATTATAATAATAATAATAATAAATTTGAATGAGATATGAAATGAAAAGAGAGAAAAGAACTAAATTGAAGAGAGAGAAATCAATTTTTTATTGATAAAAATGATATAAGGAATGACTTGTGATTTCTTAAAGATAATATATGAGAGAAGTGTCTTAATAATATAAGGAACCACTAAGACACCGTTGTAGTGCAATTTTATGTCATCTTCCTTATATTTGGACTTAAGAGCATGTTTAAAAGAGCTGTTGGACTTGCTCTAACCTAGAAAGCACAGACACAGATTCAGCGATACGGGATACATATATGGGGACACGAGAATTCGCCAATTAATAAAGAGACGGGAATGCGCCAATTAATAAAGAGTCCTGGATATGGGACACGAAAAAAAGAGTATGGAAGTATAAAAAATATAAGATTGTCTATATGTCAAACATTGAACAACTTTATTCAAAGTAAATGAGTACGTAGTAATAGAAGTTTATTTAACGGTAAGTGATGAACTGATATAAGATTTATTCAACGTTTTCATTAATGGAAAAATGTGCATCTCGTGTAAAAAGACGAGTTTCCATTCTGGTTCATAAAAAAAGAGATTTGAAATCGTAAAATACCTTCCACTTCTGATGAAAACAGAGATCGACAAATGAAATATGAGAATGTCGCATAATTAGGGTAAAATTAGTTGTTATTAAGTTGTTTTGCATAATATGAACTAATTATGATAATGCATATTTCAGTCTAATGCTCTTACTGTTATACCCAAACAATCTAACAAAGAATTATAGAAGGGGGTTGAATGTAATTCTGGTTCATTTTCGAATTTAAGAACTGTTCTATCTTGAATATATAACTGTGTTTGATTTGGCTTAAGTGCGGAAATAAGAATATTGAAGAAACCAAACACAGAGTAATTAAATACATGTATTTAAAAACTTTTTGGTGGATTGAACTTTTCCACCAGAGGTGTGGCGCCCTCCAAACCCGGGTCAGAAGTTTGGGGTCCACACACACACCTTAATTATAACCTGCTTATAACAATAATAAAGATAATAATAATATATGCAGTGACCCTACTTACCAACCACCACGGACCCCAACAGGTTAAAGTATGCACACAAGCCAAACACACTAATATATTACAAACCGTTCAAATCCCCAACTATTTCAAACTCAAACTGAGTATTAAATATTATTACAAACTTTTACAAACTTAAATTATCCCAAAAGAAGCCTACTAGCTCAGCTTTCTCAACCTGAACCCCTAGCTCTCGCGCTCGACTGGGGATCCTCGCTACCAACTGGTTCCTTTTTAACTGAAAAGAATATAAACAACATCGCACAAATGAGCTAACTAGCTCAGCAAGTCACAATGACAAAACTGAGAATAATGATCATCAGGTGAATATGATTATGATATCAAGTGAACATTGGATTATGATTTAGAATTGGATATTATACTTTTAATTTAAAACCAAGGTTAGGCTGCTGATCAGTCACGCACTAACCCCGAGCAAGGCACACAACATTGCTCTAACTACTGGATCCAAGGCACACATTGGCCTAACTTGACCATTATATGGTCTGACCACGAATCTGGTCCACAATTTTATAAAAACAATCCAATTCTAACATAATAACAGAATATGCAATAATAAACGATAACCGAAATCATTAACAATAATAAATGTTTAACAATGAAAGGGTTTCAATCCTTGTAAGGATCAATAAGGCAATTTAAAAGTTTGGATGCTGGGTAATGAAAGAATTGGATAACAAAGGAATCAACATTTCAGGGTTTCAAAGATTTGGGCTTTCAAAGCATAGAATACAATGATTGAATGTACAAGTAATTCAGTTCAGTGTTTGGGATTTTGTTTACATGTATTTGTGGAGTAATATCGTATACTTGAGATTTGTGTTTAGGTATACAACAATCAATGGTCTAGAAAGAATAAGGTTTATAGCTCAAGAACAATAACTGGAATCAGAGTTTAGGTTTCAGTGCTTCAAAGCACTTGCAATATCAACCAGACTATCACGTATTACAATATTTCGAGAAAGTTCGGAATACTTGCCTGATATTAGCTTACTACACTGCACTCGCTTCAAATCACAAGCGTCTTACTCCTCAACTATCTGTTTCCCTTTCCTACGCCTTGTCTCTTCTGCTTACATATCATAAGCATCTATCAATAATTTACTCATGGAATTCTATTTAACACATACTTCTATCTACCCTTCGTTTTACCCAAATCCGATTAACGAATTGAAAGTTATGCAATAATCAAGTAAACACAGAATATATAGACCGATAGTCAATTAACAAGTCGCATATAGCATATAATACATCACGTAATCAATGATATATCATTTATAAAGAAGTCTCGGGTCATAAATAGGCTTTCTGGTATTTAAAATGATTTTTAAAATATTTTTCGGAATTAAAACGGGTCGTTGGATCAATTTTGGGTTAATAAACAGGGTTTGGTTGGCCAATTCTGGCTCCGAAATAATTTTAGAATAATTATCGAGCCTTGGAAATAATTTAGAATAATATTTTAAAGCTCGAAACTATTTTTCAGAATTTTTAAATCATTTTTAAATAATTAAATCTAATTAAATAATTAATTAAAATCAATTAATAATTAATTAAATCAATTAATCAATTAATTTTCGAATTAATTAACCAATTAATCAACTAGAAATTAATTAACTAATTAATTTAGATTTATTTGTGAATTAAAAATAATTTTCAGAATTAAAATAACAATTTTTAGAATTTTCAGAAATTAAAAACGAATTTTTATAATAAAAATAAATAGGAAATATGATTTTTAAACATTTTTAAAACAGAAATCCAATTTTTGCAAAGTCTGGAAACTACAGGGACCAAACTGCATCGTTTTCAAAACTGCAGGGACCAAACTGCAATTTTGCAGTCCACTCGCCGGAAAAAGTCGGGGATGGCCGGAGAACACGTTCCCGGCGTCCTCACCCCACCAACACCTCCAGATCACATCTACAGGTTACCAGGAACAGAACCATGCAATCAAAACAACCTAACAATCCCTGAGTTGGCCGGAATTTGGCCGTGAAATTTTCCAGTTTCCGGCGAACATCGGAAAACTTTAAAACACAACTCCCTTCTCTACAGACCTCGTTGGTTCATGAAACTTATACGACTAGATTGCAAATTTCACAGAGAACACAACCCACTATAACACAACATCAATCTATCACAGAGTAAGAAACCCCCAAATTTCAATTAAGAACATTCATACGGGTTATAAACCCTAATTTTAAAATTCGAAAATCAAACTCAAATTTGAACATGTTATTGAACTCTAAATCAGACGTATGACATATGAAAATCATCAGGAAAACAAGCTCTACAACATGCAATCATCAAATCATACAAACAATCATCCGAACAAAAATTCATATTTTTAATAAAATAAATTCGAAAATAAATAAATTTTTAGAAAAATAACCTTGATTTCTGCAGGTGTATGGATTACAGAATCTGGTAGAGCACTTCAAGACCTTCAGATTGGGTACTCGAGCTTTCCAAACTGAATTCAATAACACCTCCAAATACTTGTTTGATTCTTAGAACAGTTTTAGGAAATTAGGGTTTTTCTCTGAAAATTATATAATTATCTGTCTGCAAATGATTTTGATACGAAATAAAATACGGTAAAAGGCTATTTATAATTACGGAAAATTAGTATCCCGTTGGATCATTCCGGATATAAAACGGTATGTTTATTTGTAAAAACTGATCCAAACGGTATCGGTTTTCGGGATAATTATCCAAATCAGTACAATTTGTACTGCGGTCTTGGTCTCAGCGCCTGGTTACACGTATTACGAAGTGATAATTGTGATAGTTTAATAAAAAGCTCCCGTTTATCGAAAATACGGGTTTTATTGATTTACCGAAACGAATATTGTATCGAAAATGTTGCGCCGGGACCCGCGCAAGACAAACCGTACGCCGGATCGAAAAAGTCGAAACATGGAAAATGCTCGAAATATTACAATTAGGTTAGGAAGGAGTTCTCGAAAGAGTTTCGGGTTCCAAAAACGTAACAACGGTTGACGTCGGTTGGTTCCCGTTTTTATAAAATAGATTTTAATTACCCGGAAAAAGATTTTAGAAATTTCATATGATTCTTATAAATCCATAAACCAACATAAAAATAATTAGGAAGATATGCCAATTATCTATATTTTATTTTGGACATATAAAAATTAAAATACTCAATTAATATTATTCTTGAATATTCAAGTACAGATAACACTTAACAATTAGCTCACAGAATAGATACTGAACATACATAATAATTATATAATAGCAAAAATAATTACACGATATATCCCGGATATTACATCCTTCCCCCCTTAAAAGGATTCTGTCCTCAGAATCTCCTAAGAAAACAAATGTGGGTACTTTTCTCTCATATCACTTTCTAACTCCCAGGTTGACTCTTCAACCTTTGGGTTTCTCCATAATACTCTTACTAACTTTACCACTTTATTTCTCAATACTTTCTCTATTTCCTCTAGAATCTCTATCGGACTCTCTACATATGATAAATCTGCTTGAAGTTCTATTGGCTCATATTCTATTACATGCCTGGAGTCTGGATTATATTTCTTAAGCATTGATATGTGAAAAACATTGTGAATGTGCTCCATGTGCGGAGGTAACGCCAATTCGTAAGCTACTTTGCCAATACGCTTTAGGATTTCAAAAGGTCCGACATATCTTGGGTTTAGCTTCCCTTTCTTCCCAAACCTCGTTAGTCCTTTCCACGGTGATACTTTCAATAATACCAAGCTTCCTTCTTCAAATTCCATGTCTTTTCTTGACTGGTCTGCATATTTCCTTTGACGATCTTGTGCGGCTATTAATCTTTTCTGGATAATTTCAACAACTTCCTTTGTCTGCTGCACCAATTCGGGTCCGAGTATTTTGCGTTCTCCTACTTCGTCCCAATATACTGGAGATCTACATTTGCGTCCATAAAGGGCTTCATAAGGTGGCATCCCAATGCTGGCGTGATAACTGTTGTTATAGGCAAACTCTACCAGGGGTAAATGCTCGTCCCAACTTCCTTTGAAATCAATAGCACAAACACGTAGCATGTCCTCGATTGTCTGGATCGTTCTTTCACTTTGGCCATCCGTTTGGGGGTGATAGGCCGTACTCATATTCAATCTTGTTCCCAAACATTCTTGAAAACTCTTCCAGAATCTTGAATTAAACCTTGGATCTCTATCAGATACGATAGACACTGGAACTCCATGATGAACTACGATCTCTTTCTAGTACATATGAACTAACTTGTCGTGCGAAAATCTTTCATTTATAGGCAGAAAATGAGCTGACTTGGTAAGTCTATCTACTATAACCCAAATGGCATCATGATTAGCCCTTGTCCTTGGTAATCCAACTATGAAATCCATGGTAATATGTTCCCACTTCCACTCTGGAATCTCCAATGGCTGTAGCAATCCACTTGGTCTCTGATGCTCTGCTTTAACTCTCTGGCAGGTATATCATTTGCTAACCCATTCCGCAATTTTCCTCTTCATATCTGGCCACCAATAATTCTTCTTTAAATCTCTGTACATTTTGGTACTCCCCGGATGGATGGAATATCTTGAACTATGTGCCTCTTGTAAAATTTCATTTTTCAGCTCCGTTACTGGTGGAATCCAAATTCTTGAAGAAAACCTAAGAATACCTTGATCATCTTGTTGCGTGCATAATTCCTCACCTACCAAACTATTTATATCTTGATCCATTACCTCTTTCTGGCATTTCTTTATTTTCTCCAATAACTCCGGTTGAAAAATCATACTGTACACTTTTGCTTCCTCAGGCTTGTAAATTCTAATCTCCAATTCCAATTTTTGAAATTCTTTATATATCTCTTCAGGTACGGATAACACATTTAACCTTTCCTTCCGACTTAACGCATCCGCTACAACGTTCGCCTTACCGGGATGATAATTAATCGAGCAATCATAATCCTTGATCAATTCTAACCATCTCCTTTGTCTCATATTAAGTTCCTTCTGGGTAAATATATATTTCAAACTTTTGTGATCCGTGAAAATCTCACACTTTTCTCCATACAAATAATGTCTCCAAATCTTCAAAGCGAAAACTATAGTTGCTAACTCCAAATCATGAGTAGGGTACTTCTGTTCGTGTGGTTTCAATTGCCTTGACGCATACGCAATCACCTTGTCGTGCTGCATAAGAACACATCCTAATCCTTTGTAAGAAGCATCGCAATAAATTACGAAATTCCCTTGATCGTCTGGAAGTGACAAAACAGGTGCCGTGATTAATCTCCGTTTCAATTCCTGAAAACTTTCTTCGCACTTGTCATTCCATATAAACTTTTCATTCTTTCGTGTAAGCTTTGTCAATGGTGTTGCAATTCTTGAGAAATTCTGAACGAATCGTCGATAATATCCTGCCAATCCCAAGAAACTTCTTACCTCAGTGGGTGTTCTCGGTCTTTCTCAATTCGTAATTGCCTCGATCTTTGCCGGGTCCACTTTGATCCCTTCATTACTGACTATGTGTCCTAAGAACTGAACTTCCTGTAGCCAAAACTCACACTTCGACAATTTAGCATATAACTTCTTTTTCCTTAAAATCTCCAAAGCTGTCCTTAGATGTTCCGCATGATCCTCCTCCGTCTTTGAATAGATCAAAATATCGTCTATAAATACTATAACGAACTTGTCCAAATATTCCTTGAAAATTCTGTTCATCAAGTCCATAAACGCTGCTGGGGCGTTGGTCAATCCAAAAGACATCACTAAAAACTCGTAATGTCCATACCTTGTTCTAAAAGCTGTCTTTGGTATATCTTCTGGTTTGATCTTCAGTTGATGATATCCCGATCTTAAATCGATTTTGGAGAAATACTTGGCTCCCTTCAATTGGTCAAACAAATCATCAATTCTGGGTAACGGATACTTATTCTTGATTGTCAACTTGTTGAGCTCCCTATAGTCGATGCACAGTCTCATGCTTCCATCCTTCTTCTTGACAAATAATACCAATGCACCCCACGGGGATACGCTGGGTCTGATTACTCCTTTCTCTAACAGCTCTTGTAATTGCTTTGCTAACTCTTTCATCTCAACGGGCGCCATTCTATACGGGGCCTTGGATACTAGTTCGGTTCCAGGTGCTAAGTCGATTGCAAATTCAATTTCTCTATCTGGAGGAAGTCCTAGCAATTCGTCGGGAAATACGTCTGGGAATTCATTCACTACTGGAATATTTTCAAGTTTTGCTGGCTCCTGACTTCTGTCAATCACATATGCTACGAAATGCTCACATCCTTGTCGTAGTAACTTCTTGGCTTGAATCATCGTTAAAAACTTCTTTACCTGCTTCTGTCCCTTGAACGTTACTATTCTTTCGTCTAGCATTTTTACCATTACTTTCTTATTTCGACAATCTATCTGAGCATCATGCTTAGATAACCAATCCATCCCTAATATAACGTCAAATTCTCCTAACTTAAACGGTATCAAATCTACACAAAACTTACTACCAGAAATCTCAATCTCACAATTCCCACAAACTTGGTTAACAGTTACACGTTCTTGATTTGCTAATTCCACAGTCATTATTTCATTTAAATACCCAACTGGACAATTTAACTTACTAACAAAATCTTGTGAAATAAACGATCGAGTTGCTCACGAATCTATTAACACTTTGGCACATAAAGAATTTACATTAAGCGTACCTGCCACGACATCCGTATCCTGGATCGCATCCTTCACCGACATGTCAAAAACTCTAGCCCTCGGAGTCTCATTCACTGTTGGGGTAGATCCTATAATCCTCAATGCATTACTGACTGGGGCTGGTGTCTTGCAATCCCTGGCCATATGTCCTGGCTTCCCACATTTAAAGCATATAAATCCAATGACTGGAACCTTCACTGCTGGATTCCGGATAGACTGATCCTTATTTGCTGGCTCCCTTGCTGGCTGATTTCGGCACTCCCTCGAGTAGTGCCCTTTCTGGTTGCATTTAAAACATACCACATTCAACTTGTTACAAACTCCTCCATGCTTCTTTCCACATACTTGACAATCTGGAAAAGTTAATCTCAACTGATTTGGCTGATTCACATTAGCTGGACGATTGCCCTGGCCTCCGTCTCCTGCATTTTGTCTCCTGAAATTAAAATTTCTCCCTGGCTGAAACTTGCCCTTCTTAAAATTTGGAAACTTCCCTGTTTGTGACTGACCCTCATTTCCCTCAACTTTCCTTTTCTTGCTTTCCTTATCTTTCTGGAACATCTCACTCTCTGTCTCTGCGATCATAGCTTTCTGTACAACCCCGACATAGGTATCCAATTCAAAAATAGCTACCTTCCCTCTGATCCATGGCTTCAAGCCTTGATGGAATCTCTTAGCTTTCTTTCTATCAATATCAACATACGACGGCACATACCTTGACAATTCCTCAAACTTCCCCTCATAATCTGTTACCGACATGTTCCCTTGCTTTAATTCTAAAAACTTCAGCTCCATTTGATCCTGAACAAACTGAGGAAAATACTTTTCTAAAAACAATTCCTTAAACCTTTCCCAAGTAATAACATCTGTGCTTTCCAATGTCTTCACCATCTCCCACCAATAGGTGGCCTCATTCTTCAGATAGTAACTTGCAAATTCAACCTTCTGCTCCTCTTTCACTTTTACCAAGGCAAATGCCTTCTCTATTTCCTTTAACCACACATTTGCTTCAATTGGTTCTAAGAAACCCTTGAATTCTGGTGGGTTTACTGCCTGGAAAGTTTTGAAAGTTACCTGGGGATTGGTCTGTCTCTGCTGTTATTGTGCCAGGTGAACTGTTTGTTGGGCCAAGATTTGAAGAATCTGGGCTATTGCTGGGTCCATGGGTCCTGGGTTCACATTCTGGTTTGTATCATCTTGGTTGTTATTGTTGTTGTTGTTGGTTTCTTCATTCTGGGTGTTGGTGCGGGTATTTCTTCTGGGAGGCATTTTCTGTAAAGAATCAATCAATTTATTTAGCTTTTGAATCAAATCTTTGTATAAAAGAAAAGTTTTGTAAAATAGGAATATCTCTTTTTGAAAACAGTTGTAACTAAATAAATTGCATGCTTCTTTACAGAATATAAACAGTTATGGAAAACAGGGTACATGGTATCACGGGGTATACTGGTGTAATAAATAAGGTAAAGTAAAACAGGTGCAATAAAGTAAATGACAGTGTTGGAAAGGAAAAAAGGTACTGATATATAGATCAAAAGTTTTAGGTAGTACAAGCGTAAAGACGCTTCGAAAGTAAAAGCAAAAAGGGTACAACAACCTACTCACTAGTCAGCATCGCTAGTCTATAAATACAACTCAAAAGTCTACTGATACACACTACACACTACTGTACATACTACATAATCGTAACAACACTGCTCAGCATCTCCATTTCAGAATCTCTAACTCAGCTCCAAGGAAACTCTGGTCCTGCCAGCCTCTCAAAGTCCTCCATCACCTCAGTAGCCCAGCCCAGCAGTGCATCAGGGCCTCTGCCAGGTAGTGTAGCTCCATGTAGCCTAGCCTCAAGAACCCTCCGTGTCACATGAATCTCCTCTCGAAGCTCCCTCACACCACGATCAACATCTGTAGTCCTGATGATATATTGTAACTCTCTAATCTGATCCAATAAGGAATCACGCTCCAATAGAAGAGCCTCATACCGGTAATAAGGAACTGGGGGCAATGTAGACTGGAATGGGGCACTCGCTACTGAATGCCCAGTGGAATCTGAATCAGCTGGTGGGGGTCCTCTGACAGGTGGCCTCATGCCTGGAGGTGGAATAGCCTGCAATGGTACGGGCTGCAACACCAGTGGAGGTAGAAAACCAATGCTGGTGGAATAATAGGACGTGGATCCGATGCTGGTGCTCCAACTGAAGGCTCTGAGTGATCAGCTGATACGGGAATAAAAGAGTCGGCCATCTCTGCTATCTGAAATCATATCGTAATATAAGAATCTCATACCACGATGCAAACTATACTAATACCGGGTATACCATAACACTTAACCTCTCGACGTTCTATCATCCTATACCTTACTTCTAATCCTATCCCTCTACCCATTCCCGTCAACCGAGGCTTGTGTCAGTGACTTATAACCTGTAGCTCTGATACCAAACCTGTGGCGCCCTCCAAACCCGGGTCAGAAGTTTGGGGTCCACACACACACCTTAATTATAACCTGCTTATAACAATAATAAAGATAATAATAATATATGCAGTGACCCTACTTACCAACCACCACGGACCCCAATAGGTTAAAGTATGCACACAAGCCAAACACACTAATATATTACAAACCGTTCAAATCCCCAACTATTTCAAACTCAAACTGAGTATTAAACATTATTACAAACTTTTACAAACTTAAATTATCCCAAAAGAAGCCTATTAGCTCAGCTTTCTCAACCTGAACCCCTAGCTCTCGCGCTGGACTGGGGATCCTCGCTACCAACTAGTTCCTTTTTAACTGGAAAGAATATAAACAACATCGCACAAATGAGCTAACTAGCTCAGCAAGTCATAATGACAAAACTGAGAATAATGATAATCAGGTGAATATGATTATGATATCAAGTGAACATTGGATTATGATTTAGAATTGGATATTATACATTTAATTTAAAAACCAAGGTTAGGCTGCTGATCAGTCACGCACTAACCCCGAGCAAGGCACACAACATTGCTCTAACTACTGGATCCAAGGCACACATTGGCCTAACTTGGCGATTATATGGTCTGACCACGAATCTGGTCCACAATTTTATAAAAACAATCCAATTCTAACATAATAACAGAATATGCAATAATAAACAATAACCGAAATCATTAACAATAATAAATGTTTAACAATGAAAGGGTTTCAATCCTTATAAGGATCAATAAGGTAATTTAAAAGCTTGGATGCTGGGTAATGAAAGAATTGGATAACAAAGGAATCAACATTTCAGGGTTTCAAAGATTTGGGCTTTCAAAGCATAGAATACAATGATTGAATGTACAAGTAATTCAGTTCAGTGTTTGGGATTTTGTTTACATGTATTTGTGGAGTAATATCGTATACTTGAGATTTGTGTTTAGGTATACAACAATCAATGGTCTAGAAAGAATAAGGTTTATAGCTCAAGAACAATAACTGGAATCAGAGTTTAGGTTTCAGTGCTTCAAAGCACTTGCAATATCAACCAGACTATCACGTATTACAATATTTCGAGAAAGTTCGTAATACTTGCCTGATATTAGCTTACTACACTGCACTCGCTTTCAATCACAAGCGTCTTACTCCTCAACTATCTGTTTCCCTTTCCTATGCCTTGCCTCTTCTGCTTACATATCATAAACATCTATCAATAATTTACTCATGGAATTCTATTTAACACATACTTCTATCTACCCTTCGTTTTACCCAAATCCGATTAACGGATTGAAAGTTATGCAATAATCAAGTAAACACAGAATATATAGACCGATAGTCAATTAACAAGTCACATATAGCATATAATACATCACGTAATCAATGATATATCATTTATAAAGAAGTCTCGGGTCATAAATCGGCTTTCTGGTATTTAAAATGATTTTTAAAACATTTTTCGGAATTAAAACGGGTCGTTGGATCAATTTTGGGTTAATAAACAGGGTTCGGTTGGCCAATTCTGGCTCCGAAATAATTTTAGAATAATTATCGAGCCTTGGAAATAATTTAGAATAATATTTTAAAGCTCGAAACTATTTTTCAGAATTTTTAAATCATTTTTAAATAATTAAATCTAATTAAATAATTAATTAAAATCAATTAATAATTAATTAAATCAATTAATCAATTAATTTTCGAATTAATTAACCAATTAATCAATTAGAAATTAACTGAAATTAATTAACTAATTAATTTAGATTTATTTGTGAATTAAAAATAATTTTCAGAATTAAAATAACAATTTTTAGAATTTTCAGAAATTAAAAACGAATTTTTATAATAAAAATAAATAGGAAATATGATTTTTAAACATTTTTAAAACAGAAATCCAATTTTTGCAAAGTCTGGAAACTACAGGGACCAAACTGCATCGTTTTCAAAACTACAGGGACCAAACTGCAATTTTGCAGTCCACTCGCCGGAAAAAGTCGGGGATGGCCGGAGAACACGTTCCCGGCGTCCTCACCCCACCAACACCTCCAGATCACATCTACATGTTACCAGGAACACAACCATGCAATCAAAACAACCTAACAATCCCTGAGTTGACCGGAATTTGGCCGTGAAATTTTCCAGTTTCCGGCGAACATCGGAAAACTTCAAAACACAACTCCCTTCTCTACAGACCTCGTTGGTTCATGAAACTTATACGACTAGATTGCAAATTTCACAGAGAACACAACCCACTATAACACAACATCAATCTATCACAGAATAAGAAACCCCCAAATTTCAATTAAGAACATTCATACGGGTTATAAACCCTAATTTTAAAATTCGAAAATCAAACTCAAATTTGAATATGTTATTGAACTCTAAATCAGACGTATGACATATGAAAATCATCAGGAAAATAAGCTCTACAACATGCAATCATCAAATCATACAAACAATCATCCGAACAAAAAATCATATTTTTAATAAAATAAATTCGAAAATAAATAAATTTTTAGAAAAATAACCTTGATTTCTGCAGATGTATGGATTACAGAATCTGGTAGAGCTCTTCAAGACCTTCAGATTGGGTACTCGAGCTTTCCAAACCGAATTCAATAACACCTCCAAATGCTTGTTTGATTCTTAGAACAGTTTTAGGAAATTAGGGTTTTTCTCTGAAAATTATATAATTATCTGTCTGCAAATGATTTTGATACGAAATAAAATACGGTAAAAGGCTATTTATAATTACGGAAAATTAATATCCCGTTGGATCATTCCGGATATAAAACGGTACGTTTATTTGTAAAAACTGATCCAAACGGTATCGGGTTTCGGGATAATTAACCAAATCAGTACAATTTGTACTACGGTCTTGGTCTCAGCGCCTGGTTACACGTATTACGAAGTGTTAATTGTGATAGTTTAATAAAAAGCTCCCGTTTATCGAAAATACGAGTTTTATTGATTTACCGAAACGAATATTGTATCGAAAATGTTGCGCCGGGACCCGCGCAGGACAAACCGTAAGCCGGATCGAAAAAGTCGAAACATGGAAAATGCTCGTAATATTACAATTAGGTTAGGAAGGAGTTCTCGAAAGAGTTTTGGGTTCCAAAAACGTAACAACGGTTGACGTCGGTTGGTTCCCGTTTTTATAAAATAGATTTTAATTACCCGGAAAAAGATTTTAGAAATTTCATATGATTCTTATAAATCCATAAACCAACATAAAAATAATTAGGAAGATATGACAATTATCTATATTTTATTTTGGACATATAAAAATTAAATACTCAATTAATATTATTCTTGAATATTCAAGTACAGATATAACTTAACAATTAGCTCACAGAATAGATACTGAACATAAATAATAATAGTTATATAATAGCAAAAATAATTATACTATATATCCCGGATATTACAAGAGGTATATATAAAATTGAGAACTCTGTGATACAAAGATTGTACACAGCTGCTTACAAGTAGAACTACAAACTACAGAGAAATTCTTTACAGATTTTTTCTTTATCTATTTCTCTAGTTAAATGCTCATAAACTTGATGTTTTTCTACTTGCTACCATTGGTTTATATATCAGTAAGTTACATGATAAGAAGACAAACTAATAAGATAAAATGTTTCTTAGTCTAATTACATGCTTCTTCATTTCTCTATCCAGCATTTTTGAATATTTTCAAGTTAGCATAAAAATGGAAATGATTCTTTGTTCTCTAAAACCTGTAAATAGGCTGCCAAATTCAATTTACATCTAATCAACCCATGTGACTGTCAAGTCATTATCAACTGCAATTTGAATTTAAACATCCGTTGAAACTTTATTGGATCATCCGTTGAAACTGTGTTGAATCATCCGTCGAAACTTCATAAGATCATATGTTGAATGTGACTCGGGTCATCCATCGAAACCTTATAGAATCATCCGTTAAAAGTCTTCAATAACAGTTAACTCTATTTCACTTATGCAAAATTACAAGGCATCTAATATTTATAATTAGCCAACCTATTTTGCATATCAAACTGACTTTGAACATCCTACAACTTCTAGAACTTGAAGGTATAGAATGTAGAAATGTGTTACAAGACTTATTGATATATAAGCTACTCTCTCAACGGATGTTAAAGTGATCATCCGTTGAAAACTACAAATTCACTAAATTAACTCTACTAAGGTGTTTTATTTAACTGATCATCAAGTACACAACATATTCCTAATACTTACTTACCCCAAGATTTTCATAATTTTGATTCCCATACTGATTTTCATGGCTTCTAAATGTCCCCAAACACAATCATGAAAATAACAAGAATAATGATAAGTGAAAGGAGAAGACTGTCCCACTATCAAAAATGTGGTGCCCTCAAGTTCGGGGTTAGGAATGAAGACCCACGAAACCTCTATAATAGCAAACATACAATAATACAATAAAATAAATCCCGAAAATTACAAGGATCTATAAAGGATAAAATATGAGACAAGATTACAACTATCAACCAGGATAATAAATATTATACAAATCCTTTTCAAATTATTTAAAACACAATTTCGACTTGGAATTGCTAGATAACCCGATTGTATCTGATCACAACTATTACATTTCTTAAAAGTCAACCCACGATTCCTCACACCATTCTCTACCTGATCTGGTACCTGGAACCTAACTATGTGGAAGGGACCGCTAGGGACATGTTTACAGACGGTGCGTCTAAGTCTGGCCATATTCTTGCTTAAGTACCAAGGTTAGATCAATACAAATAATATGAGCTAAACGGCTCAGCAAGTAACTAATATAAACAGTTATCAATTATACGTGTGGTAGTAACTTAATATTATTAGAAAGGATATTTGTATCGGGATTTCAAGGTATCAAGGTTATAGTTCTGAACAGTTCAGTAACTGAAACAATCAACGTTTTACGAATATGATTCATCAGGACTTTGGAAAGCTTCAACTTACTTATTTTCAAACTTCATCTTAACATGACAAACAAAAGTGCTTACAACATATATTAAACCTTTATTTTTTTTCCTTTTTCATAAAAAATCAAAATCCTCGATTGGAACACCCATCTTTCAAAAATAATTTGGGTGATCAGCCTGTTCTGACCTTCATCCGGTCATAAGGTACCTAAGGCACTATATTGTTCTTTAATAGTGGACTAGCCCCTCTAGCCTCTTATTTAGCTGAAGTAGACCCGCTAGCATCTTATTTAGCTGAACTAGATCCGCTAGCCTCTTATGCAATATCCAATCTCTAGGAATTCGGTGAGAACTTTTATATTGGAAAAATATTCGCTTTTCTAAAACTTACTACCATTTTTAACATATACCAACCTTTGAAATCATTCAGAATCTTTCAAGTCGAAAATCATTCTTAGTTTCATTTCAGGACATTCAAATGAGTTAAACAAGGTTATAAGAAAATAATGCAAACTAGAGCTTGATCAAGATAAGCATATGTATTAATATTGTATATTAAGAAAAATATTATTGAATCAGGGTGTTAACAAAGGATGGGTATTATCAAAGTGGGGATCTAGGTTAACAAAAATATTAATTGGTAAAAACGATTTATCAATGAACATAGGGAATACATATATTTAAAAGAATAAAATACCAATATGAAACAAGGTAAGCGTATATGAAAAGAATCAGGCAAATAACAAGGCTAATAACAGGGTTTATCAACAAGATCGAATAACAGGATCACTATATTCATTTTCTTTATCATTTCATAATATAAACACTTCATTTTCTCATTTCGTTCTTATTTAGAAATTATAAGAAAAGGGTAGAGTTACTCGCTTCACAAAACTTTCCATTTTCACAGGGGTTGAGTTACTGCCACCTAAAACTTCTTTTCCTTTCCTAGATCGAACGTCTTCGATTTCCGAATCGAGCAAGAAAGAGAAACGAGAGAGCGAGAGAGAGATCTAGCGACTGGGAAAAGGGAAAAGAAAGAGCGGAAGGGGGCTGCTCCTGGGGTTATATGCCCAGGGGCAGTTTGGTAATTTCCCAAAATCAATTTCCAATACAAATTTTCCGATTTGATAAAAACAAGGCCATTTATAATCCATAAATTTAATAACGAGTATGGAAATGAGATTTTAAATTTTAAATTCATTTTTAAAATGAATTTTATAAAAATATCTATCACCCGGTATTTTTAAAATAATATTTGAGTAAACGGATTATTTACTGCGAATTTTGGAAAATAACTTAGAAAATAAAAATATCTTTTGAAAAATTATTTTAAAATACCCAGACCTTAAAATAAATTCAAATATCATTTTTAAAAAGTCTCTAAGACTATTATAGAGATAAAAAATAAGTTTCATCATTCAATCATACTCGGATGATTTTATAAAAATAGTTAAAGGTCAAATAACCTTTCTTTATCACTCAATCGATCATTTCATAATCTATACTATACTATAATAGCCGGAATAGGGATAATTTGAAAACAACGATAATTCCCTAATTTTGATTATTACAAAAATAGATAAATAGTGTTATATATCTAATAAACTACTAAATTATTAAACTACTACTAAATATAGTATACTTATCCTACTAAACTACAAATACAACTTATCCTATTATTAAAAGATATAAATAATAGTGTTATATATCTGCTAAACTACTAAATTGTTAAACTACTAGAAATAGTCTATTTATTCTACTAAATTACGACCACATTTTATTCTATTATTTTTATTATAAATTTATAATAATTATATATTTACATAAATATTTTAAAAATATAATATAACTGGATAAATAAAAATTTAAAATATTAATGAGAACCCGTGCATCGCACGAGATTTATGCTAGTATTTAAAAATTCCACAAGCACAATTCAATCAAGTAAGTATCAAATAATATTTATATATACAAATCCCATCCAAGCAAATTTCATGTCCGCACATATTTCCATTTAACTTTATTTATATTTATTTACATACTTATCAAAATCGTCGATTCAGATAACAATAAGACTTCCCATACTCAAATTCAATTATTCACACAGGTACGTAGAATTCTTCACCTTACATATTTTTATATAATCCATTCATTTATCTTTTCAACAATTATCATTAATGTAATGACTGAGATTTTCGTGAAATATTTATATGAATAAAATATAGTTTCATGTTATAATTGTGGATTATGTGGAATTTTGGGTATAAAATATTAAGTTATATTATTTTGTGATTTATGTGAATTTCTATGAAATAGCAATAAGGAACGGACAAAGTCTCGTTCCAGTTTAATGAGTCAACAAAGAGGGTTGGGATTAAATAAAAAAGGGAATTATGTGTTAAGGTGTATAAATATGAATTGTGGTGACCAATATTACGTGAATATATGATATTTGATAGTTATGTGTTTGAATCTGTCATTTAAAAGTTTTTAAATGTTTTTAGAAGAAATTATTTGATTAAAATAAGGTTTATTTAATTCTTATACATTTTTATAAAATTATTAAAATGTGATCGAGGTGCGAGATTTATTTTAGTATCTCTAAAATAGTCCCAGGGACTTTTTAAAAATGATAGTTGGATTTATTTTAACGTTCATATATTTTAAAATGATTTTTAAAAATCTATTTCTATTATTTGGGATTTATTTGTAAAAACCCATAATAATTAATCCGTTCGCTCAAAAATTATTCCAAAAATTCAGGGAGAGAGATAATTTCTTATTATTTATATTAAAAATGGATTTGTGGCATTTTCGGGTTCTATAAAGTTATTTTTAATATTTAAATCCTTTTATAGCAATTTGATAATAAAAGTAAGAGAAAAATAAATGGGCAATTACCCTATCTCTCTCTTTCGAAGTCTCTCTCTCTCTCTCGCTCTCTCTTTTCCAATCCTCTGCACTACACTCTTTTGCATGTAAGTCTTTGATCAAGTTCTACAAAATCCTCTCTTAGAATTTATTCAAGAAAATATAATTTCTTGATGTGGATTCAAAGGAGTGCATAGTATATGTAACGACCAAGAAATTACGCTTGTATTATATCATAATAAAGATAAATTATGTGTATTATTATGTGATTAAATGTGTTGAGTCATTAAACTCTAACTGCTATGTGTTACGTGTTGTCTGTTTTGATCCAAACGTGTTTTGGATATTTATTGAGTGTTTTATCGTAAGTTATATATTTTATATCAAAACCCGTACAACTCAAAACTATGTTTTAAAAGCCCGTATTTCAAACAAAATCATTGACCCTATTTTGTTAAAAATGCCCTATACCATATCGCTATTCTGAACCCCTAGACGTTTTACAAATTGACCTTTTTCGCGAAAAACGACTTTTCCGGACCCCTTCGGTACCAAAAACCCCACAAAAATCACATTTTTTTATATGATCATGAAATTATCATATATCATTTTTCTTTGTATTTTTGTAATATTCATAATTTTTGGGAATTTTTGACATTAATTTTGTATTTATTGGATATTTAAAATTTCAATATTAATACCCAAAAATTATAAAAATTGGGGCCAAATATTTTTATTAGGAGTGTAATTAGACCCTTAATTTTATTTAGGGGTATTATTTGCATAAATATAAATATCAGATTTATCATTAATTATTCAGGTAATTACTATTAAAAATCAGAAAAAAGAAAAAGAAAAGGGGATTAGGGTTTGTGGTGAAGAACAGGGCAGCAGAATCAAAGTCGATTTTGATCGTGATTCCGTTAACCAAATCAGTCGTGTAAGTACTCGTTTTGAAGCTTATGATATGTAGTTTCTGATTATGCAATCGTTTTTAGTATATGATTAATCAAATTTAATTTCATAATTTTCGGATTATTTATTGAATTTGGGTTTTGTGATTGAGTAGTTGTTTAATGATTCTGTTAGTATAGGCTTGTAGATCGTCGTTTTGCGAGTCGAACGACACCGATTTCGTCGAATATGGTGTTGGTTTTAGCATCGCCGGAAAAACGACGACGCCGCCGCTGTTCTTCGCGGCTCCGGCGTCGTGTTCGACGAGAATGAAGAAGGAACCCAGGGAACGTCGTTGTGTTGCTGTTGAACAAAAGCGTGGAACAAACGGGAGTTAAATCACGCGTTTTTGATCGATTTTTGGACTCACCGGAAAAGACGCCGGCGCCGGATTCTGGGTTTGGCCGCCGGTGTTCTTGAGCGACCCGGGTTCGACCCGGTTTGCAACCCGGAAACGACTCGGGTTTGATCCTAAAAACCCAAACCCTGAACTCTGTTTTGTGTTTCTGTATTTTTATATATTTATTTTATTTTCTAAAAATTAGAAATTCGTTTTAATAATTCTAATAATTAATTAAAAATTAGTTTTAAGTTCTGAAAAATATTATTAATAATTTCTGAATTATTTTATTAAATTATAAATTCGAATTTAATTATTTAATTAATTATTTAATTATTTATCTAATTATTTATTAGTTATCTAATTAATTAATAATTAGGTAATTAATTAATAATTAGGTAATTAATTAATAAATAAGGATTAAAAATAATTAAATAATATGATTAATAATCTAATAATTAGTTAATATTGCGAGTAACTCGTATTCATACGAGTAGTGATTCGATAATTAGAGTTATCGTTCGAGCGATAGTTATTCGAGGAATGTCGTAATAATTATTTGTATCGTATAATTAAATACCGATAATTAATTGATTAACGAATCGTATAAGTACAATAATAATAATGTAATGGTTCGATAATTATGTGAGGATTGCGAGTAGCTCGTATTTATACGAATAGTTAATCGTTGAGTAGATTATAATTCGAGTAATTAGTAGTTATTCGATAAATAGCGTATCAGTTCTTTAAATCGATTGATTATTTAATAATCGATCTGATTGAATCAGTAATAATAATTTGTAATAAATAGTAATAAATTCTTATAATTAGGGATTAATTATTTTAAAATACAATAATTATTAATTAATTATTTAAAAGTGTAATTAAGGATTATTTAATTATAATTAATTATTTATAATTAATTATTAATTAATTAAATCTTGTTTAATTCATAATAATTAAACCGTTAGTCTGATTTGAGCAAAACAAAGACCCCTAAACTCAGAAAAATGAAACGAATCCAATAAAAATAATTGTAAGTTATGATTTATTCCGGAAGAGAGGGGTTTTGTGATAATTAACTATTCATAGGCTCTGTTAGGGGTAGAATCGAGTCGAATAAATCCCGAAAAAAATTGTAATAAAATCAGATAGGGTTAATTATTATAAATATGAGTCTAGAATCGATTCTAAAAATGATTATAAGTCTAAAAATTAATTATGTGCTATGTGCTTTACGTGATTATGTGAACCTTACGTGCTATATCATTATATGTGTATATATGCGAGTCAGATAGAAACACATGGGTAGACTGATAAGGTTACGTGATATCAATTCGAGATACACGTATATAGTAAGTTATCTAAACGACTATCTTTCTATGATTGGTTCAGTGTTAGCAAGGCAGAGCAAGCTAGGGACAGAAGGCGGTGAGTTGAACCAGGTTAAGTACGCGCAAGGCAAGTTTTTCCCCTATTCTAAATTCAGAATAGTGAATTATAATTCTTTTCTCATATCAGTTACCTTTGATAATTATTGTTCATATACACTGTTACCCAATTATTAATGCTTGTTTCTATTTCATTTTGATTCTTGATTTCTCCCAATTTATTGAATCCCCTATTCATATTCCAATACTTTTACCCTTGTTACATATACTCTGGTATATCCTGGTGTTGGGATATATCAAAAGCATCCCGATTGTTCCAGATGCTATACCTTGGACTGGATGGTTACTATACGGGCTGAGTTTTACCAAGACCATTATTTAATAGGCCATAGTTGCCTGAGTACTCTTTATGTTGGTTGGGTCTATGCAGTTGGGTATAGATCCGCACTATATCCTGATTGATCAGCGGGTTATAGTGCATATGTTGGTTCTTGTTTCCAGTCTTGTTCATTTGGCACTCGCCAGTGTTGGCAAATTATTATCCTATACAGATTCAGATGGTTGTTCAAACCAGTAGCTTATTGGTTCACTTATTTCTCTCTCTTTATACTATATATATTGTTGCAGGCTTGTTGAGCAATTTTGGCTCATCCCTTTTTATTGTTGTTCCTATTGTTTTACAGTTAAGGTAGAGAATGAAACCCATCATGACCCGCGTAGTCAAGAAGTGAGTCAAGCAGCGGGACCCTCTTATACCAAGAGTGTTCCTTCCTATTCCCGAAGAGAGCTTTGAATTACTAGATCAGGTGTAACAGGATAAGTAGTAATGTTGGGTTAAATAAAAGTTTTGTGTAGTTTGAATAAAAGTGGTGTGCTGAGGATGTAGATAGAATAAAGTTTTGTAACAAAGAGAGTTCTTAAGACAGATTGTTTTATTTGGGTTTGTAATAAAGTGTAGTATGTGGTTCTTGTTTTCAACTCAAACCTTAAAAGATCCTGAGTAGTAATAGTTTGGGGTAATTATTATTTTTATATTCCACTTGTGCAGGTTTAGTTTATAGTTGTTGTTAATAATGCCCCAAATCTATACCCCGAATTTGGAGGGTGTTATAGTATACTAGTTTTTTTGTGGCCTAGAGGTCTAAAATTCGAAGGGAAACCCTTGCACGGGCACCCTTGAATTCGACCACCACCGACCATGACCAAATGGGAGCCGGTGGGTTTGTTTAAGTTTGATTCTCAACTTGATTTAGTATAAAGAGGATGCAATATAAAGTGCATTCTACTTGATTAATGTTTGCTTGGATTTTTGGTGTATAAATTAAATTATGTTTATAAGGTTGAATATAATGATTATTGGAAATTGACTATATGATTAGTTGAGTAGGTGTGAATGCATGTCACTAAAATCTTTATGCATGTTATTAAAAATGGATGCATGTTGATTTCTAAAAGCTTCATTCAGTTATATCATGCTTTGGTTCGAACTTTTGATAAAAAATGTAAGGAGATGAGTACTAAGGGTGATTGATGCTCGAGTAGTCAAATATCAATTGATTAAAGATTGTGTAGAAGCTAGGAAGTTTTTGTACGTTAAAATTTTGGAGTTTGGTCGAATTAGGGAACCTTTTGGTTCAAATTTATATAAAAAAATGGTGAAAAAATGGTTTTAAGGATGGTTAGAATTACACATATTTTGAATCATGCATGGTAGCTTGTTTGGTTTTAAGGAAGTTGAATTGCATGATAAGTGCTGAATGATTATGTGATTTATAAGATATGCTAAGTTTGATTTGCATGCAAAGTGATAAGTGCTTAATGTTGTATTAATCAAAAGGATTTGTATTCGAATTTAAAAGAACTAAGGATTCGAGTCTTGTATTGTAGTTCGATTTGTTATGTTAAGTCAATAGTTGTTAACCGTATAAAATTGAGATGCTTGATTTGTGTTAAGAGTCAAATGTTAAAAGTAATTATGAATATTCGATTATGATTGATTGTTGTGGTTAATTGATATGATAAGGGTAAGCGTAATTACGAATACGTCATGCCCGATTAGCGAGAAAGAAGTATATAGATAAGTATAAGGGGTCTAATTGATATGACTTAATAAGATTTGATGTCGGGTTATGAGACTATGTGTTTACTTGCTATATGTAAAGTATTGAGATAGTCGGTGGCATAAAGATTATAAAGGTATATCTTATTATGTGCTACGTGTTATGAATGGGTATATAAGATAAGCATATATTACGATTGGGGTAGAAAATTAGACATTTTGAGAAATATCGGGAATCGATCAAGTTTCTAATTAGGGTTCGTTTGAATTGTAGATTTGGAAAGCGGACGCATTCAGGCTAGAAAAGGAAAAGAGGTCTTAGGTGGCGGTAGCTCGTATACCTTGAAACAGGAAAGCTATCTGAGGCAAGTAACTCTTCCATTTATTGTGAATTGATTATAAAGAGGTTATTGATGTTATGCACAAATATAATAAAGAATCTCCGTAATACTGTTATGGATTCCTTGTGATAAACCTGTTATTGATTCCTTGTGATAAACCTGTTATTGATCCCTTGTGATAAACTTGCTATTGATTCCTTGTGATAAACCTGTTATTGATCCCTTGTGATAAACCTGTTATTGATTCTTTGTGATAAACCTCATTAGTAATCCCTTGTTTCAACTACTTATTACCTTGTTTCCATGTCGTTGCTATATTTATGATCCTTTGACCCTAAGAGACCTAACGAACCTTTCGTGATTCATACCTTATTAACCTAGACTCCTATAATAATACATCTGTGCCTTGTGATATAACGTTCTTTGGAACTATCCTGATAACAGCATTATGATACCCTGTTTATCAATAGATCTTTTCCTTAACTGACGATCCCCTTTTCCAATCTGATTATCATCTTTGAATTTTTGAATTAAACCTAAGAATGATTTTCGACTTGAATGAGTCCAAATTATTTCACATATTTGGTAATGTTAAAATGGACTTAATCAATCTTTTATACTTCCAACATAAAGGTTTTCCAAATGAATTCCTGATGGATTGGATAGAGACGTGAGAGGCTAGTGGGACTAGTCCGGTCACGTAAGAGGCTAGCGGGGCAAGTCCAATATAAAGGATGAAATAATGCCATAGGTACCTTAATGACCAGATGGAGGTCAGTACAGGCTGATCACCCGTATTATACTTAAAAGATGGATATTCCAATCAAGGGTTCTTTAGTATTGATTTTAAAAGAGAAAATATATGTCTTTGATAAAGTAGTTTGCTTCTTTTAATTGAAATGAAACATATTGAATTGTATCTTCTTTAAAGTTATGAAATTGATCGAGAACCCTGTCACTTTACTTTATTATTGATACTCGAAGCTTGAATGATTGCTTTCTTTAAAATGAGAAACTCTCTGAGAACTCCGTTATTGATTTTGATAAATGTCGGCTTTCTTTCAACTTTGAATCTTGAAAGCCTGAAAACCTCTTCCAACACCTTTACCTAGCCATTAATAGAATATTGCCACCTAGAGTTTTGAAGGTCGAATGCCTTTACTATGTTGATATTTAGAATCGTTATATAGTTACTTGCTGAGCTTCTTTTTCTTATTTATTTGTTTTGATCTAATCATGACAGTTAAGCAAGAAGTTGGCCAGTCTTAGGCGCACTGCTCGCAAGAGCATTCCTGGCGGTCCCTATCATGTTGTGGGATTTCAGATGCCAGAGCAGGTAGATGATGTGT
Source organism: Apium graveolens (assembly GCF_009905375.1). Lineage (NCBI taxonomy): Eukaryota > Viridiplantae > Streptophyta > Magnoliopsida > Apiales > Apiaceae > Apium > Apium graveolens. The sequence goes on from NC_133656.1 coordinate 215,397,126, forward strand.
GAGCAAGTGATAATAAGTTGATGGGAAGTGTATTAGCTAAATCAGATAATTTTGGGTCATCTGTCGATTCCAAGTCGGAATTGAATAATTTGAATTTATTCATATTTTGGGTTGTAATGATATTCTATTCTAGTTGGTAGTTGTAATCTTGTCTCATACTTTATCCTGTTTCGATCCTGTTAGTTTCGGGGTTATCATATTTTGCTATTATTATGTTAGTTTATTGGTGTTGTGGGTCCTCACTCCTAACCCCGAGTTTGAGGGAGTCACAATTAAATCCACTTTTCGCACAACCGTCTTTTACGGGCCGCATCTCAACTGAAGGCCCAATAGTCATTCTAACTCTATCAGTTCACACATCATAACTCCAGTCTTTTACTGACTCGTCAAACTGGAATAATATATTTTTAAATATTTCTTTACTATTTCACAAAAATTACACAAAAGTCATATAATTTATATTTTATTCACATAAAAATAATTTATGAAATCCCAGTCATTACAATCTACCCACTTAAAGAGATTCTGTCCCTAGAATATCACCTAAGAAATAAATGGGGATAATTTTCAACCATATCACTTTCAAGTTCCCAAGTCGACTCTTCGACCTTAGGATTTCTCCGCAAAACTCTTACTAATGGTATTATCCTATTTCTAAGCGTCTTTTCTTTCTGATCTAATATCTGAGCTGGTTGCTCCACATAGGATAAGTCTTTCTATATTTCCACGGGTTCCAATTCTATTACATGGTTGGCATCTGGATTAAACTTCTACAGTAATGATACATAAAACACATTATGAAGATGTTGCATTTGCGTGGGTAAAGCTAGTTTATACACAACATTTCCAACTTTCTTTAATATTTCAAACGGTCCAACATATATGGGACTTAATTTTCCTTTCTTTCCAAATCTTGATAAGCCTTTCCATGGAGATATCTTTATTAACATTTTTTCTCTGGGTTTGAATTCCATATCTTTCCGATTTTGATTTGCATATTTCTTTTGTCGGTCTTGAGCGGCTATCAACCTTTTGTGAATTAATTCCATATTTTTCTTTGTTTGTTGAACCAATTCTGGACCCAATATTTTGCATTCACTAATCTCGTCCCAATACATAAGAGACCTACATCATTTTCCATATGATGCTTCATAAGGTGGCATGCCAATGCTTATGTGATAACTGTTATTATACGAGAATTCTATCAATGACAGATGGCCGTCTCAATTTCCTTTGAAATCCAATCCATAGATTCTTAGCTTGTCCTCGATTTTCTAAATAGTCTTCTCGCTTTTTCCATCTGTTTGTGGGTGGTAAGCAGTACTCATTTTCAACTTTGTTCCCAAATGATCATGAAAATATCACCAGAATCTTGAATTAAATCAAGGATCTCTATCAGATACGATAGAAACTGGTGCTCCATGTCGCATCACAATTTCATTTAAATATAACTTGACCAATTTTTCTAATGAGAATCTTTTGTTGATTGGTAAGAAATGAGCGGACTTAGTCAGTCGATTAATAATCACCCATATTGTATCGTGATTAGCTTTCGTCTTTGGCAATCCTACCAAAAAATCCATTATGATGTGCTCCCACTCCATTCGAGAATATCCAATGGTTGAAGTTACCCACTCGGTCGTTAATTTTCTGCTTTCACTTTTTGACATGTATAACACTTACTTATCCGTTCGACAATCTCCTTTTTCATGTTTGGCCACAAGTAGTTTTCTTTCAAATCCTTGTACATTTTCGTACTCCTGGGGTGAATTGAAAAACTTGAGTTATGCGCTTCGTGAAAAATCTCATGTTTTAACTCTATAACATTCGGAATCCAAATGCGTCAACAAAATCTATATATACCCTTATCATCCTTTTTGATTTCTTCACCAGACCGTTTATCCTTTTCATGATCCATTAACTACTCCCGACAGAGTAATTTTTTTTCTAGTATTTCAGGATGAAATGTCATTGAGTAAACCACATCATCTTTTGACTCAGGTACTCGTATTTTAGTTTCTATTTATCAAATTCTTCTTCCAACTCCACTAACGTGATTAATATGTTCAATCTTTCTTTGAGGCTCAACGCATCTGCCACAACATTCGTCTTCCCTGGATGTTAACTTATCGTACAGTCATAATCCTTGATTAGTTCCAACCATCGCTTTTATTTCATATTCAATTCTTTCTGAGTAACGATATACTTTAAACTCTTATGATCCGTTTAAATCTTACACTTCTCTTCATACAAATATTGTCTCCAAATCTTAAGTGCGAACACAATCGCTGCCAAATCCAAATCATGCGTAGGGTACTTTTGCTTATGAGGTTTTAGCCGAGGAGAAGCATATGCTATCACTTTTCCATGTTGCATCATCACACACCCTAATTTTTTATGAGAAGCATCACTATAGATCACAAACTCACCCTTTTCGTCGGGGAGAACCAACACTTGCGCAGAAACTAACATTATCTTTAATTCCTGAAAATTTTCTTCACAATTATATGTCCAAACAAGTTTCTCATTTTTCCTTGTCAATTTAGTCAATGGAATAACTATCTGAGAAAAATCTTGCACAAACCTCCGATAATAACCAGCCAATCCTATAAAGCTTCTTACTTCTGTTGGAGCTTTAGGCCTTTCCGAATTTATCACAGCTTCAATCTTGGCGGGATCCAGTTTAATGCCTTCACTACTAACTACATGTTCAATAAACTGAACTTCCTTTAACCAAAATTCATATTTTGAAAATTTCGCGTATAACTTTATTTTTCTCAAGGTTTCCAAAGCGATCCTTAAATGTTACTCATGTTCCGCTTTTGACTTGTAGTAAATTAAAATGTCATCGATGAATACAATCACGAACTTATCCAGATATTTCTGAAAGACTCGATTCATCAGATCCATGAATGCATCAGGTGCATTTTTTAGTCCAGACGCCATTATTAGGAACTCATAATGTCCATATCTCGTGCAAAATGCCATTTTGGATATATCCTCCGCCTTTATCTTTAATTGGTGGTAACCAAATCTTAGGTCAATTTTCGAAAAACATGTAGATCCTTTCAATTAATTAAAAAAAATCAGTGGTAGAGGATACTTATTCTTGATAGTCAACTTGTTGAGTTCACAATAATCGATACATAATCTCATACTTCCATCATTATTCTTTATAAACAGCACTGATGCACCCCATGGTGATACGCTCGGTCAAATAACTCCTTTATCTACATAAATATTTTCTATCTTAAAGGGTTCCTTCTCAACATCTCTTACATGAGCCAAATAAGCTTCACATACTTGTCTTAATAATTGTTAGGAATATGTTGTCAACTTGATGATAAGTTGAACAAAACACCTTAGTAGATTTAACTTAGTGTTTTTGTAGCTCTCGACGGATGTTCTACAATAGTCCCGACAGATGAACTTTATTGTTAGATATATTTGTGATGTCATGTCTAATAATGATTTGTGTTTAGTTTTTCAGATCTTGACTAACAGGACAAATCAGGACTTAACTGGAAATCAGTACTTATACTGAAGTCAGAGCTTAAGATATCAGAACTTAAGTTATCAGAATTAAGATATCAGAAGATATTCATCAGAAGATAATATCAGGACTTAAGAAGACTTTCAGATAAGGAAGGCGGCTGATTGAAGGAAAGAAGATCAAGACTAAAACAAGAAGAGATACGCATGGAGAAGAATTCTATGAAGAATAGAAGACTTGGAAGAAAAGATAACTAATTGATATATTTTAGGATACAAAATCATATTCGATATCAATTAGAAGATTATCTTGTAACTGTGTATCTATATAAATACAGCATAGGGTTTACACTATATGTGTTATCATCATCGAGAATATTATTCATTGTAACCCTAGCAGCTCTCGTGATATTTGTTCATCACTGAGAGAGGACGGTTCCATTGCAATACTGTTTTATTAATAAGATTATTCTTTGTTATATACTTGTGTTCTTAATTCGATTTGATTGTACTATACACTGTATTCAACCCCCTTCTACAGTGTGCGTGACCTAACAAGTGATATCAGAGCTTATCTGTTAACACAAATACAGTAAAGATCCAAAACAATCATGTCTGAAGAAGAACAAACTCCAACCAAGCCCACCAAAACTGAAGAAACTCCAAAGACTCAAATTCATAATCGATATGAGACTATTAGGGTTCCCATACTGAGACCTTTTGAGTATCTTATATAAAAAGTGAGGATGACTATATTTCTAGAAGCTACAGATCCAGAATACCTTGACAGAATTAATGAAGGACCACATAAACCAACCAAGCTCTCTGTTGTAGTTGCAGATCAGCCAGCAAAGACTATACCAAAGGAGAAAAGTGAATATACAGCTGAAGATATCTCATATATTGCCAAGGATGCAAAGGTAAGGCATTTGCTGCATAGTGCCATTGATAATGTCATGTCAAATAGGGTAATTAACTGCAAGACTACAAAGGAGATATGGGATGCCTTGGAGACAAGATGCCAGGGAACTGATGCAATTAAGAAGAACAGGAGGACTATACTCACTCAAAAGTATGAGCACTTTAACTCAAAACCTGATGAGTCATTAACTGGTTTATATGACAGATTTGTCAAACTCTTGAATGATCTGTCACTTGTGGATAAGGAATATGATCTTGAAGATACTAATCTTAAATTCCTTTTAGCTCTTCCTGAAAGTTGGGATTTGAAGGCAACTACTATAAGAGACAACTATGCTCTTGATGAAACTACTCTTGATGAAATTTATGGTATGCTCAAAACTCATGAACTTGAGATGGATCAAAGAAGCAAGATGCATCGGAGAAAGTCAAGAACAGTTGCTCTTAAGACTGAGGAGGAATCCCCCAAAGTGGTTGTCTCAAAGAAAGGCAAAGGAAAGGTTCTCATCATAAAGTCTGATTCAGATTCATCAAGTTCTGATGATGATGATGAGGATTCAGAAACTGAAAGTCTATCTGAAATGGATGTTGATGAAGAGATGATAAAATTGTGTGCTCTTATGGTGAAGGTTATCACAAAGATAGCCTACAGAAAATTCATAAGGGGAAATAAGTTTTCTAGGAAAAGTGGAAGTTCTGATAAGAAGGGATTCAGAAAATCAGAAGGCAAAGCAGGAAAGTTTGACAGAGGAGATTACTCAAATGTTAAATGCTACAATTGTGGTGAGAAAGACCATATATCTCCTGATTGCAAGAAAGGAAAAGGTGATAAAGGCAAGGCACTTATCACAAAGAAGAAAAACTGGACAGACACTTCAGATTCTGAAGATGAGGTGAACTATGCCTTGATGGCAAATGCTGATAGCATTTCTGATGCTGCTGAGTTAAAGCTACCTCAAACAACTTATGCTTTTTGTAACGCCCTCCAGACCCGGGGTATAAGTCCGGGGGTTACTAGCTAATCATCAAACCTGTACAATCAGATTAACAAATAATAAAGAAATGAATCTAAACCCCTTTAACACTAACCGAGATCTTTTTAGGTTGAAGTATGAAAGCAAGAACCACTAACTACTTTTATTACAAACCAAATTCAAAATCTCACAAACTCTCTTTATTACAACCATTTTCTAATCAGTTTTAAACTAAGTTCATCTTTTATTCAAAAACACACCCTAACTATCTACACACCACCTGTTCGGGCAACTCAAAGCTTTCTTCCTGGATTGGGATCAACACCTTGGGTATGAGAGGATCCTGAGGCTTGACCCGCTTCTTTACCACTCGAGTCCTGATGGGTTTCATATTCCTTCTTAACTGAAAATAATAAGGTGAATAACAACAAAATGGGTGAGCCAAAAATTGCTCAACAAGTCCGCAAAATATAAACAGTGTTAAAGCCCGTAAAGAAGACCAAAAATTTAAATAAAACCGTAACCCAGGTATATCTGCAAAGATATAACCCCGCGAGAATAGAAAGAAGACCATTATTGGCGAATACAAATGAACTAAACTGGACTCAAGTTCGCATCTATACCCTGCTGATCAGCCAGGATACAGTGCAAATCTATATCTCACTATATAGATCCCGTTGGGCACCCAAGCACTACGGCCCATCTCAAGGATCCGGTTATGTCCCGGTCCTTAAGATTAAGTAAATTTAATCCTCAAAGTATCATTATCCAGTCTCTGGAATAGCAACCGAAACAATCATTATGCTTTGACATATTCTAATCACCAGAATATATCAATAATTATGAGTAACAATTGGAATATGAACAATAAAGTCAAATGAAAAGGATAAACAAGAATCGAAAAGAACTATGAACAAGAGAATCAAAAGAGTGCAACCGTGATAAGAATCTGAAGAAATATCACTATTCTGAAAATAGAATAGGGGAGAAACTTGCCTTCTACACGACTTACTGCAAATAAATCACCTTCGTCTATCACCTACTCAACCTGCCTTGCTTGCTTAGCTTCTGTTAGCAAAAATAGACTAGTTAAGTCATTTCGTACTTCAATTACATCTTGAATCGACTTCACATCGTTCCTATTGTCTACCCATGCGCTTATGACTGGCTCGTATATTATATATTAGCAACTAAAACTCGATTAACCACATAATACACATAAGCACATAAGCACAAAATCATTTTTATAGTTAAAATAATTCTTAGAATTAAAATCGACTCGCTGATCGCTTCACTGATCATCATCTGCCTTGTTTCCCATTTTTCTGGAATTTTTCGTACTCTTCTCGGCACGCACTTCGACTGATAATCAAACAAATAACAAAGTCAACTAATTTCTAGAAGATATTAGGCTTTAGTATTATTTTTAATGAAAAGATTTCATTTTTCTAAGTCAAAGGGCTTTCGTTTCGCTCAAATCGGACTAACGGTCTAATTAATAGCAATTAAATACTGATAATTCAATTTATTATTCAATATAAATAATTATTGCTAATTTTTAAACCCTAAAATAATTTTTAAATAATTATTTAAGTAAAATTAGAGTCAAAAATAATTTTTCTATAATTTTTGGAATTAAAATGAATATGTTATGATTTATTGAAAATTATTTGATTGATTATCGAAGTAATTAATTATTTTTAAATAATTAATAAATAATAAATAACTAATAAATAATTAATAAATAATTATTTAATAATTTATAATAATTAATCCCTAATTATTAGGATTAATTACAATTTATTACAAATATTTACAATTTACTATTACTTACTCGATTAGATCAATTATTTACAAATAAATAATCGATACAATTAACTGTTACGTTATTTGCCGAATAATCAGTTATTGTTCGGATCATAATCCAACTCACCTATCAACGACTCGTATTAATACGAGTTACTCACCCTTCTCTTATAATTATTGAAATATTACGGTTATTATTACAATTTATACGATTTAAATCAATTTTCTGTATTTAATTATTCGTTACGAATAATTATTACGATATTCCTCGAATAATTAACTATTGCTCGAATGATAATAATCGAACTTATCGTTCAATTATTCGTATTATCTAAGGAATTATCGAATCTTTAAATTATAATATTCGATTAATTTTAATCCTTAATTATTAATTAATTACTTAATTACTAAATAATAAATAATTAGATAAATAATTAGATAAGTAATTAAATAATTAATTAAATAGCTAAAATCGAATTTCTGAATTAAGAAAATAATGACTAATTTGCACTTTGCATCCCAAAATTTGGCTGAATCTCACTTCAGGTTTAATATTTTAAACTAAAACAGTTTGCACCCCAAAATTTAGAAACGCCGTCAACAAGCATCCCTTTAACATTTCTGACATTAAGTAAGATGTTAACGTTATTGTCAGAGGGGTATTTCTGGTAATTTATATTTTTAAAAACTTTATGCAAACTTAAATTACAGTCTGCACCCCATATTTTATCTTGAATCTCATTTTACGTCTATAACTTAATACTGTAACAGTTTGCATCCCACAATTATTTTTAGCAAATAAATAAATTTATCTAAAATAATTCAATTTCCTTTTTTAAAGTTTTGATATAATTTAAAATGAAATATAATAAGTCCAAATATAATATTTCCTGTCTAACTATAATTTACAAAGTTGATACTTGGCCTTAATAATTTTTTTTGCCAATATCTTCTATAGGAACCAGATAGCTAAGTAGTCTGACTCTGATGCTTTAGGGGGAGTTATGTAATAATAAGCATTTCCTCCTAGCAGATAGTTTGTTGCAGTAAAATTGATTAAAATCTAGCAAGCAAGGTAAATATCAAGATTTGGTGAACTCTGATAACCTGTTAAGTATTTTTTTCGGGTAGTTTTAGGTCATATTTATCATAGTAGTTTCTCATGAAATGAAGATCACAGTAGTTGCCCAATTTAAAATGAAATATAATAATTCAATTTCTTTTGAAATATAGTTGCCTCAATTTTTTTTAATTATTTTTTTCTATATAAAAATTTAATATTCAATTTTTATAAAAAAAAAGAAAATTTTAAAAATTAATTATGGTACTATAATTTGTAGTAGCCTCAATTATTAGACAGGAGGAAGTAAAATATTAAGAAAAAAGAGTAAATAATCATTAGCTAAATAAAATAAGCGTAATGAGAATAATTGAAGATAGTTTGATCCTAATACTTGAAAATTATTTTAAACGGTCAAGATTATATAATATTATATGATATCTAATTGTACAATACTTAAAATATATACTTAAATTTATAAATAACTTATGTTTTTATGATTAGTAAATTTTATAAACAAAGTAATATTTTATTATAAAATTCTTAAAATTTTGTGTGAGTCATAAAATTTTATAAATGGAGTTTTAGAACTTAATATACAACCAAAATAATAAATATTCCATGTTAAAAAATCATATAAACTAGACCAAATTAACTAATGGTCCAATTTTAAAATCCTAATGTGAACATAAAAAATAATACAATTCAATTTTTTTTTGATAATTCGAAATCACCATTATTTTTTGATAACATGAATTACAAAACTCTAGTATGCAAAGTAAGATTTGAGAAAAATTCTAGGAAGCAAACTGAAATATAAAATTGTTACCGAAAATGCCTTTCTGACAATTAACGTTAATGTCTGAGTTAACGTCTAAACTACCAAAGGGATGCAAAAAATCACCGTTTTTGAAGTTTAGGATGCAAACTGTTAAGGTTAAAAGTAATGGTACCAAAGTGAGATTCAGCCAAAATTTTGGGATGCAAAGTGCTAATTAGTCAATATAAAAATACAATAATATGATCATCATGTAAATAAAGTTATTTGAATAATAAAAATAATAGTATTTTTGATAAAAAAAACATTGATATTAAAAAGTAAATAACCCAACTCATTTTGTAAAAAAAAATTCTTATATAAAAAATGGTTATAGTTTGATAATCTTGACTATAATAATATAATATTGTAATTAAGGATTTAGTGATCAGGACTAATATTATAATTGGTAATTAATCATTAAAATATAATATCATTATCGAGGGTCACACATCACCCCTATGTAATCATTAACATGTAAATAAAGTTATTAGAATAAAAAAAATAGTAATTTTGGTAAAAGATATTTATATCAAAAAGTAAATAAGCCAACTAATTTTGTCAAAAAACAATTTTATGTAAAAAAATTATTTATAAATTTTAATGTGCATGGGACAAGTGTAAAATTAATTTTTTATATTATTAAATAATGAAAATATTTACTTTATATTTGGTTATGAATATTAAAAATTCTATAAATATAAAATTTTGAAAAGAAATATAATAATTATAAAAAATTAATACAACTTAAAATAAAATACAATTTCAATAAAATGAAAAATAATACCATTACAAAGTATGTTTTTTAAATGTTATTACAAAAACCGAGGATCTAAAAAATATTTTTAAAAACACACTTGAAAAAGTAATGTACAAACTACAACCAACATTTCAATTAAGTGACCAAACTCTTTTATTTATGTGTCACAATTAAATATAAAAATGTAATAACAACTAAATGAACAAGTTTGAAAAATATTTTTTTTGAAAAAGAAATCATTTAAAAAGAAATATGAACAAATATATATTACGTGTTATTAGAATGTTAAAATATTTAAGAATAAAATAAAAGAATAATTATGCATAATTGTGAAATACAGTTATACATATAACACTTTAAAAGCCGTAATTTTTATAAAAAATTATTAATATATTATACAAAGGTTGTCTTGATAAAATATAAAAATGTAATAATAAGTAAATATACAACTACAAAATATTTAAGGAATATAAAAATTTAAGGAATAAAATTTTATATTAAAATTTAGTAAAATAAAAAATAATTATTGATTTTAATTTTTTTTAAAAAAATATTTGGAATCATCACGGGTAAAATGCTAGTATATATTGTGCATATAGATAGGTTTTTAGTCAAATAAAAACTTTTTTTTTTGAAATCAAAAGGAAAAATTGCATTAATTCAAATCATGCGAAAGTACACCAGATAGAAAATGAGGAACCGAAGTCCACTCAACACAATCAGACACAGAACTAGCCTCTCTAGCAATAGTGTGAGCCGCTATGTTCGCTGATCGTCTAACAAAACGAATACTATAGGACCTTAAGTCCTTAATAATAGAAGAGCATTCCTCAATGATATCACCAAAGTACGAGTTAACCTTACTTTTAAGCTTCATGGCGTTAACTACTAATTGTGAATCGAGCTGAAACACAATGTTAGTAGCTCTCCTCTCCTTTACCCAGGATAAAGCTTCTCGAAAGGCCATGGCCTCTGCAACTTTCGGCTCAAAAGCACCCATCCAAACACCACCAATAGCAGCTATGAACGACCCATGTTCATCTCGAAGTAAACAACCAAAAGAGCTCAGACTGTTGTCCTTAAAAACGGCAGTGTCAACATTACAAGACAACCATCCTGCATGAAGCCTTCTCCATCTTGAAATACCAGCTGATTTAGTACATGAAACCTTAGACTTAACCTCTTGAGCTTTCTGCCACTGTTCCAACATATCACAGGCCACTTGGATAATCCTTCCTGGGGACTGAAACAAACCTTTCCAAACAACTCCATTTCGGTGAGACCACAAGTTCCAAGCCACCATACAGAATTTCTCAATCTCCTTGATACTCCTGGTGTCAAAAATTGACGCGAGTAACTGCAGAATGTTACCATTTCCATCAGCATGAAAATGTATACTAAGCTCTTCCCAGCATCTGGTAGCTACAGGACAATACCACACCACATGTTGTATATTTTCCTCCGCCATCCTACACACCGGGAACAAAGGATTAACCATTACCTTTCGCCTTTGTAAGTTCACCAGAGTTGGCAAGCAATTATGCCATAAACGCCAAATAAAATTTTTAACCTTAGGAGATATCAACAAAAGCCACAATCGTTGCCAATTAAAGTTCTCCTGGTTAGGGACCGACACTTGGAACTCCCTCATTAATCAACGATATCCTGTTTTGACTGTGTACAAACCTTTTTCATCATCAATCCACATCCAGCTGTCATCGTTTGATCCTGAACCACGAGGAATTCTCAATATTCGTTGTATATCCCTCTCAGCAAAAATGTCTTGTAACACGTCCATATCCCACCTGTTGTTCTCCGGACATAAAAGGCTACTAACCATGATATTTTGCAACTCAGAATGAGCAGGAGCCAATAATAATGGGCCTTCATCGTCAGGAAGCCAAGGATCCGTCCAAACCTTTATAGATTCTCCAGAGCCCACCTTATACCTGCTACCGGAAATAACCAAATCACGAGCCTCTAAGATACTTCGCCACACATAACTCGAGTTATGACCTCGAGTAGCCTCCTGAATGGAAACCGTGGGGTAGTACCTAGCTTTTAAAAGTCTAGTAATCAAAGACTGAGGCTCTGTCATTAATCTCCAAAATTGTTTCCCCAACATTGCAACATTGAATTGTCTTATCTTTCTGAAACCCATACCTCCAAATTTCTTTGGAGCACACAAACGATCCCAGCACATCCATCGAATACCCTTATTCTCCACATTAGACAGCCACCAAAATTTGTTCATTAGGACTTCTATTTCATCACACAGTTTTATAGGCAACAAAAAAACACTCGTAACGTATGATGGGATAGATTGAATCACTGCTTTAATTAAAACCTCTTTACCAGCTCAAGACAGAAGCTTCCCCTTCCAGCTTTGCATTCTCTCCCAAACTTTGTCCTTGACATAGCGGAAGATTTCATTTTTGTTTCTCCCTACAAAACTTGGTTGACCGAGATAAACAAAATTCTCCATACTTGGTTGAACCTGAAGAATCTGACTTACTGCATTAATTTCCATCAACCCCGTGTTCTTACTAAAATGGATGCTAGACTTTTGAAAATTCACCTTCTGTCCAGTAGCTTCCTCATAGACACGTAAACACTCCTTCATTGATTGTGCCTCTTCTGTGTTGGCTCTAAAAAACAAGTAGCAATTGTCAGCAAAGAATAAATGTGATATTACCGGGGCTCTTTGAGCTATTTTACAACCATGGAGAGATCCTGCGACTAGCTTACTCTTTATAACAGCTGATAAACCCTCTGCACACAGCAAGAAAAGGTAAGGAGAAATCAGATCTCCTTGTCGTAAACCACGACCTGGAATGATAGGACCTATCTCCCTTCCCGCTACCAGAAAATTATATTTCACCATCTCCATAAACAACGCAATCCAGTCAATCCATTTTCTTGAAAAACCCAACTTTTGCATCATCTGAATCAAGAACTCCCATTCAACCCTATCGTAGGCCTTACTCATGTCTACTTTAAGGGCATCATAACCTACTTTCCCTTGTATTTTCCTCCTCATCCACTGATTAACTTCAAAAGCAGCTATCACATTGTCCGTAATAAATCGTCCCGAAATAAAAGCACTCTGCTCCTCTGAGATGATTCTGGGCAACACGTGTTTTAATCTATTTGCTAACATCTTAGTTATGATTTTAACCAAAACATTGCAAAGAGAGATAGGTCTCAAATCGGTGACAGATTCAGGGTTTGTTTTTTTGGGAATAAGGACCACCAGTGTATCATTTAGGTTGCAAGGCAAAGACCTGGTTGTTAAAATATGCTGACATTCCATAGCAACATCAGACCCAATGGTATCCCAGAAACGCTGGTAAAATGCTGGATTTAGACCATCAGGGCCAGGACTTTTGTCCGGGTGCATTGCAAACACTGCCTCCCTCACCTCATCACTCGAGAATTCTTTCGTTAACACATCATTTTGCTCCTGATTTATACGTGTTTCCAAACTACTTAGAACATCCCCCAGATTGTATCCTTGTGACTGAAAGAGACCCTCAAAATAGCTACCCACCAACTCTTCCAAACCTCCATTCCTCTCCTGCCAAGTCCCAGAATTATCCTTAAGCCTCGTAACCAAGTTTTTCTTCCTCCTGGCTGATGCATAAGTATGAAAATACTTTGAGTTGCAATCTACTGTTTTCAGCCAGTGCTGTTTAGCACGTTGTTTCCAGAAATCCTCCTGCTGAGCTAATAATTTAGAGTACTCCTTGAGTGAATCGTCATAGCATTGTATGGAGAATGCATCCCTCTTACCCCTATACTGAATCATTCGCCCCCTACTCTGCTCTATTCATTCCTTGAAATTAGTTCCCATCTTTTCACCCCATATTTTGAGTTCTCTCGTGCACTGACCCAACTTTGTATAGAAATCAGAGTCGCTATTTTGCCTCCAAACCTTGTTCATGATCACGTTACAACCCTCTTCTCGCAACCAGGAGTTCTCAAAACAGAACCGAAAACCCCTTGGGATTGGTCTCCACACACTAATCTGAAGATGGATAGCTGAATGATCGGACGTAGGAGCTATCAGATTTGTTAGAGACACTGCAGCAAACATATTCCTCCATTCCTGCATGGCACACGTCCTATCCAGCCGTTCCTCAACCCATCTCTCAGTCCCCTTGCTTCTTTCCCAAGTGAATGGATAGCCCTCCATAGGTAGATCCATCAAACCACTATCACCTAAAGCATCTCGAAACCCATTAATAAGCCAGTTAGGGTGAACATGTTGCCCTTTCTTTTCAGTGGCCCTAAGTATATCATTAAAATCGCCTATCACCACCCATGGTAACGTTGATAGATTTGATAAACGCCTTAAAAAATCCCATGAGTCTCGTCTCCGGTTTCTTTCTGGATAGCCATAAAAACAAGTCATTCTCCACTTATCAACCCCCTCCATAGTAATCTCAATATCAATATGATTATGAGAGAACATTTTGATTTCCACCTCATTGTTACGTGTTAGTCCCTTAACAATATAGCAAGAATTATAGAAGCGGGGTTGAATGGAATTCTTGAACCTTTTTCTTGAAATAAAAATGTTCAACTCGATTATAGATATATTTGTTTTGATTAGCACAATACGGAATGTAAACTTGAATGAATCAAAAAATAAGTAATTAAAAACAAGAGTCTTTAAAAACTTTCTGGTGAATTTAAACAATTCCACCAGAGATATATATAATATATCGAGAGGACTCTGTGTACAGAAATGCTCACAGCTGCTTACAAATGAAACCGCTGAGAATACAGGAAATGCTAAAGATTATGCTTACAAAGATTTCTCTGTTTTTGTGTTTCTCAGCTATATCAGTTATATTTTTATTTGCTACTCTCTTGGTTTATATATTACCAAGATTACAAAGTCAAAAAGACTAAACAAATATAAAATCTAACAGTCTTGATCTTTGATGCTTTTCATCCTCTATTACCCAGTTAATGGGCTTCCACAGTGTGTTTGTATCCAACTCGACGGCTGTGTGTCAGCTTTCACTGTTCAACTGATGTTTGAATTCTTGATATGATCATCCGTCGACTTTCAGATCATCCGTCGATGACTTGATTGATCATCCGTCGACTGCTATGTTAAACATCCGTTGATAATCATTTGATCATCCGTTGAAGGCTTTGTTAATCATCCGTCGGTAGCTATTTTGGCACTTGACTTCATTTCACTTATACAGAATTACAAGACATTGCTTATGTATAATTAATCAACCTATTCTGCATATCTAGTTAAAGTCAACATGACTTATATACTACTACAGATTCTATACAAAGGTGCATACATCACTGTGCTACAAACTTATTATTACATAAGCTACTCACTCGATGGATAATAAGTTAATCATTCGTCGGGACTATAATGAGTTATCCGTCGGGACTATAATTCTTATCCGTCGAGTGCTACATTATTTCACTAAGTAAAATCTAATTAGATGTTTTGTTTAAGTGATCATCAAGTACACAACATATTCACAACAATCTCCCCCAATTTATGTCTACTGGAATTGTAGCCATAAATTAAGAGATACTTGATGATAACAAAACATCCTAAACATATATCTTTAAAGATAAGTAGATAAAACTGAAAGTGCTTCAATTAAACAAAATGAACAAGGTTTGGCTCACAGTCAGTTCAAGATGCTCCTCTAGCCTGAGCAGATTTTTCTAGTTTCTTGAAGGTCTGGATCTTCTTCCAAGCTTTCTGTTTTTTCTTCAATTTGATTCTGGAGCTGCCTGTGGAATTGTAGTTCATCAGATTCTGAGAGATCTAGCATTTCTTGCATCTCCAAGAGAGTCTCATTGCTAGAGATACTCAATTGGTCTTCTAGTCTGAAGAATCTTCTCACACCCTTGTCATCCATGAATTCCATCAGCCAGTAGGGCCTTAGATGCACTCTTCTCCCTGTGTATGGGATGATTAGAGTCTTTGGGAGTGCATCTTTGGCTCTAACACTCCTTAGCTCTTCAATCTTCTTCAATACTAATCTTCTTGCAGTTATATTGAACCCAAAGTTTTTCTTGAAGGATGAATAGACTTTGATCAACACAGCTTGGCTTTCTTGAAGTATCCTATGAAGAGGCCACTGAATCTCCCTTCCTCCTTTGTACTTGAACACCAACCTTTCAGGTAGGTTTCTGTATGCATCAATTGCCCTTACTTCATCCAGCTCCTCCAGATAAAGGTTTAGATCTGAGAATTCTTTGATGTCACACAAGTACAAGTAGTCTCCCCTGTTGACCTTGGGTTGAGCTTTGACTACTAACTTGGATTTGAGAGGTGACAGCTTCACCTTATTGACTGCCCTTGATTTTGTCCTTTTTGGCTTAGTAAGGATTGGCAAGTTGAAATCAGGAATTGGTAATTTATCCCGCTCTATTGGCTCATCCTTTGGCACAATAGGCTCTCCATGTATGTTCCTGTAGGGGTCCACCACCCTTATGTCTTCAAATACCACAAAGGGCTTTGATGCTTGAGTTTTAGCTTGAGTTGATTCCTTAGGAAATTGATCTTCCAATTCCTTGTCAACAACATCCAGCTTTCTTTTTGTTCTTCTAGCCAGTTCTTTCTTTCTTGGGGATTTCTTCTGTTCTTCAATCTTCTTCTTTGATTCAGCAGCTTGAGATGGTTGAGAGGGAATTTGTTGAGAAGAATTCACAGCCTGTAGCTTGGCCAAGATAGCAAACTGTTCTTTCTTTTTTTTAGACTTCTTTGCATCTAGAGCAGCTTGCTTCTTTTCCTGCTTCAATCTGGCTTTTTCTTCTTTCTTTGCTTGAGCAAATGTGGATGTCCAGCTACCACACAAATTTCCTTTCCATTTCTGAATATCTTTGCAATTCTCTTTCTTGAGGCTGAATCAGCTGGATCTTTGTAGAAGACAATAGATCTTGACAAAAGCTTCTTTTCATCAGGCTTAGGTGTCTCATACACAGTATCCATAGGGTTCTTCAAAGATGACTTTGGATAGTTTGCCCTTGGTTTAAGAATTATCTCAGCCTTTGTAGTCTTGATGCAGGAAGATTGTCCTTTCTCCAGATAGATCATGCTCATATCATTCACATTGATTGGCTTGAATGAGAGTGATGGATGGCTGACTGAACTGGTTCCCTGACTAATTCAAACTTTTTCTTTATTTCCTCATCAATCTCTTTCCAGTTGATCAAAGTCAACTTTCCTTTATCAGCATCTTTCAAATTTTCTGCTGCTGCATTGATTAGATCTATACCATCTGCAACTGGTGGGTTGGAGATAGTAATTGAAGGTACAATTACTTTGCTAATTTGAACTTGAAGTGTCTCCCCCTCAGTTGGTCCTTTCTCCCCCTTACTTGATTCTCTCTCCCCCTTTTTGTTATCATCAAGTGGAGGAGTTATGCCTTGTGCTTTAGCCAGTTGCATAAGAAGATTTGTCTGAGTATGTTGATTTTAAAGAAGTAGAGCCACTGAATTCTCAATAACTTGAACTCTGTTCTCCAGCTTGGCTATCTTCTTGTCAGAATCTGATTCTCTCCTTAATCTCAGTAATAGATCTTGCATGGTACCATATGGCATTATTGAATCCAGCTTCTCAGAATTGTATGTCTTCAAGTCAGCTATTTCCCTTTTGAGTTCATCCACATTCATATTCTGTATTAAGTGTTGCATCTTCATGAGATGTAAAGAGTCTAGGTGAGCTTGAAGAACAGCCTTGGTACCAGCATCTGAAGTTTCCTGAAGAGCCTGTTGAATAGCTATTACTTGTTTAACCAAGGACACCTCAAATTGTCCTGGTGTATATTCCTTTGCCCATGCCCATTCAGGTAAACTTAAAGCAGAACTTGGGCCTTCAGCTCCCCCTAAGTTCATGCTTCCATCCAAAGAACCAGAGTCATCATCATCAGAATTTACTCCAAATTCTTCAGATGGCTCTCCAGCTTGAGAAGGCATCCTGTTAACAGCAGCTTTATCTCTTTGAAGAGATTCTGTGGTGTGCACTAAATTCAAAGTCTGCTCTGCCTCCACATTGCCCTGAGCAGCCAACAATTGATAGGCTGAAACAGGGTGAGTAAAAGTGTCAGCATCCAAGGAAGTGTTATCAATTATATCTTTGTAATGTTGCTGAAATTATCTTTCCTTTTCAGCATCATCCACAATCATTGACTCACTAGCAATGGCTGGATCCATCCTTATTTCTCCTGTACCTGCCTTTCTCTCATATTCTCTCTTTTGTTGCATCAGGGTCTCACCTTGGCTCCCCACCCTCACACCCTCACCTTCACCTACTAAGGTGGGACTCCTCTCACTCACTTTTGCCAATCCTGAATGAATGGATTGCTGAGATTCACTCTTTTCCTCTCCTTTTGCCTGGGAGTAACCCAGCCTCTCAGTCAATGAACTATCCTCTCTCAGTCCTAAGAGTGATTGTATTACCACTAAATCTTCTGCACTTGAAATTATTGAAGTTTGAAGTTGTGCAGAGACACTCGACGGATAAGTGATATCCGTCGGGTGAGTGGTAAAGCTATCCGACGGATAACTGCTGTTAAGCTTATCCGTCGGGATACAATCACTACTCGACGGATGAGCAATATCCATCGAGAGAGTAAAAGTGAATGAGGTGGGAAGAGAAACTATTGTAGACTCTGTGTTGATTGAAGTTATTTGAGGCACATATGTCACAACAGAATCTGAAAGAATTGGCAAGTGAGCCAACAAATCATCTAAAAGATGATGCTCACTTGCACTAGATTTTGGCTTCCCCAACAGAGTTAAAGAAGGGGAATCAGGAATTGAAGTGTTTATCATGTCCACTTCCATTGAGTTAGTTGGTGAGTATGGTGTTTCAGTGGCTTCTATAATGAGAGATTTTGACTGTGACTCCACATTTGTTGGAGCCACATCAAACTGAATTTGAGAAGGTGCAGGGACTGTGTCTTTAGCACCAGTTTGCACTAAGTGTGTGCCCTGTGCATCCCCAGTTGTTTTGGATTTCTTCTTTCTAGTGTAAGTTTGGGGTGAGTTTGTGTCCCTAACCCTTTTGGCCTGTGCTCTTGGATGAGAGCTTTGTTCAATAGCCACATCCTTTTGGGAGGATGCAGCTATAAGTAAGCTTTTATCCTTTTTAAGCACTGCGTATGTTGGGAAACTGCAGTGTGGCTGGGCTGGGGTTCACTCATCTCTCCAACCTTATCCTTGGGGTTTCTTTGATGTTCACCCCTTCCCTCACCTATCTTACCCTCCTTCACACTCCCCTCTTTGGCTTTGGTAGATTTTTCAACTGGTACCTTTTGAGAGATACCAGAGGGGGTTTTCTTTGATTTGGATTTGGAAATTATAGTTGATTTGGCAGCTTTGGTAGGCAACTGTTTGGTCATTGTTACAGTTGCCATAGCTATGCCTGAAGTCAAAGAAATAGAGGAAATTGGAATAGTTGAGGGTATGGATGAACTTACCTCACTTACCTGAGGTGTCAGCATTACAGGAAAATAGAACATTGACACATCCTTGTGATGGTTGGCTCTATTCAAATCTGCAATGATTCTTCTCTCTTGAACCCAATAAGCCAATTTGTTGTTTGGGTTCTCAAGTACAATCTCTTGACAAAGATGGTTAGCCAAAAGCATAAAAAATCTAGCATAGTAAACATTCTTTCCTCTTTTGGCTAAGTCACCTAGTTTAAAACCTAACTCATACACAATAAGGTCACTGAAATTGTAAAATTTGTCTGTAACTAGCATGTATAGCATGTTAAGCATGGAAATGTTCACAGAATCAAAATTACTGATTTTTCCAGAAAAGACTTTAGTTACAACATCACAAAAATAACTCCATTCCTTCCTAAAACCTAGTCTTCTAATTTCACTTAGCTTATTAGTAGGAAGTGCATAATGTATGGAATTAAGCATATTGATCAAATCAGTGTCAGTGTGTGGTGAAGTTACATTATCATCAGGAATCTTGAAACATGCTTTTATCACATCACTATTGATACAGAATTCATTACCTTTGATGGTCAGAGTGATGGTTTTGTCAGTAGAGTTGTAGATGGCTGTTGTCCACATTTCTTCAACAACTTCACAATAAATTGTGGGTGATTCCAGCATGGCAAAACTTAACTTGCAGTTCTTCACGAAGTCCATCATCTTGTGATAGTCTTCTGATTGCTGAATAACCTTATTGACCAAAGCAGTGAAGTTGTTCTTCTCATAGATGAACCCAGTCTGTGACATGATCTTTACTACGGGTGCCATTATTAGAGAAGAAAAGCTTGAAGAGAAAGAGGATTTTTGCTTGAGAGAGAATGAAATAAACACAATTGAATTTGAGAATGATAAAAGAAAATGATTAGAATGAAATAAGCTTTTATACTTTGCTCAAAAACAACGGATAAAAATAATAAAGAGAAGTAAATTATCCAATAGAAATTGCCTAAATTAGCCGTTTTAAAATAAACTGTAAAAATTCCACCCATTATCCGTCGTGTAATGCTTACAAACTGTAAGTATACTCGATGGATAATGTTTAGGGAATTAACGGTTAAGATTTAGACACTTCGACGGATGAGGATAAACTGTTATCCGTCGAGTTTTAAAAGATTCCAGAAAAATAATTGATTTTTATTTACAATTTGTATATCGACGGATGACTCAACCCGATGGATAATGGTCATCCGTCGAGATGCAAATTTTGACTTAGCTAAAATTTAATCCAAGACTAAAAATCAGCTAAATTTTTGGCTACTTTTCAACTTGCAAAATAATTCAGATAAATTCAAGAGTAATTAAGCATACCTAACTCACTTACCAACCTAGAAAAGGTGGATTCATCCAGTGGCTTGGTAAAAATATCTGCAAGTTGCTTCTCACTTGGAACAAAATGTAACTCTATAGTACCATTCATTACATGTTCCCTTATGAAATGGTACTTGATGTCTATGTGCTTTGTCCTTGAATGTTGCACTGGATTTTCAGTGATGGAAATTGCACTTGTGTTGTCACAGAAAATAGGAATCCTTTCAACTTACAAACCATAGTCTAGCAATTGATTTTTCATCCATAAAATTTGTGCACAGCAACTGCCAGCAGCAATATATTCAGCTTCAGCTGTAGAAGTAAAAATTGAATTTTGCTTTTTACTGAACCAGGACACAAGCTTGTCTCCTAAAAATTGACAGGTTCCTGTTGTGCTCTTTCTATCAATTCTGCAACCTGCATAATCTGCATCTGAATAACCAGTTAGATCAAAACCAGAATCTCTAGGATACCAAATGCCAAGTTTTGGTGTTCCTTTGAGATATCTGAAAATTCTCTTAATAGCTATCAAGTAAGACTCTCTAGGATCAGTGTGAAATCTAGCACACAAACATGTAGCAAACATTATATCTGGCCTACTAGCTGTTAAGTATAGAAGTGAGCCAACCATGCCTCTATAGCTTGAAATATCCACAGACTTTTCAGTAGTGTTTAGTTCAAGCTTAGTTGCAGTGGCCATGGGAGTTTTTGCAGATGTGCAATCCATTAGATCAAACTTCTTTAAAAGATCAAAAATATATTTAGTTTGACTAATGAATATTCCATCACTAACTTGCTTAACTTGTAAACCAAGAACGTAAGTTAGTTCTCCCATCATACTCATTTCATACTTACTTTGCATCAGTTTGGCAAACTTTTTACAAAGTTTCTCATCTGTAGATCCAAAAATAATATCATCTACATAAATTTGAACAAGTATGCTAAAGCCATTAATATTTTTGAAAAATAAATTTTTATCTACAGTACCTCTTGTGAAGTGATTTTCCAAAAGGAACTTTGATAAAGTGTCATACCAGGCTCTAGGTGCTTGCTTCAGTCCATAAAGTGCTTTCAGTAGATAATAGACATACTCTGGAAAATTTGGATCTTCAAAGCCAGGAGGTTGACTAACATACACTTCTTCCTCCAAATCTCCATTCAGAAAGGCACTTTTGACATCCATTTGATAGACCTTGAAATTGGCATGGGCTGCATAGGCTAAGAAGATTCTGATGGCTTCAAGTCTTGCAACAGGAGCAAAAGTTTCATCAAAATCTATTCCTTCTTGCTGGCAATAGCCTTTGGCAACCAATCTGGCTTTGTTCCTTACTACTATGCCATTTTCATCCATCTTGTTTCTGAATACCTATTTGGTATCTATTGGATTCTTTCCTTTAGGCTTGGGTACCGGCTTCCATACTTTATTCCTTTCAAATTGGTTTAGCTCCTCCTGCATAGCTAAAATCCAATCAGGATCTAACAAGGCTTCTTCTACCTTCTTTGGTTCTTCCTTTGAAAGAAAGCTGCTGTATAGACATTCTTCTTGAGTTGCTCTCCTGGTTTGAACTCTAGAAGAAACATCACCAATAATCAGTTCAAAGGGGTGATCTTTTATCCATTTCCTTGGTTGAGGTAGATTAGCCCTAGATGAAGAGACCTCAATGTTGTCTTGATGTGTGATTGAGTTTTGATTGCTAGAAACTCCCCCTGAGTTTGTGGATCTTTGATTTGAGAAAGGGGTACTTTCTATGGGTGATCTGCCTTGACTTCTTGCTCCTTTTGATAACCCGACGGATGGTGAGTTTTGAGTACCGACGGATGAGGCAGGTTGTCTTCCAACGGATAACACAGATTGCCTTCCGACGGATGAAGCATTATGTAACTCGACGAATGTTGAGTTTTGTGCTTCATTTGTGGTAGATTTGTCTGCATTATCCTTAGACACTGTTTCTTGATCACTCTCATCATCACTTTCATCACTAACCATCTCAACATTGTCGAATTTGAGGCTCTCATGGTAATCTCCATCCTTTAGTCCTTCAATCTTTTTATCATCAAACACAACATGTATAGATTCAACAACAATGTTGGTTCTTAGATTGTAGACTCTATATGCTTTACCAACAGCATATCCAACAAAAATTCCTTCATCTGCTTTAACATCAAACTTCCCATTTTGATCAGTTTGATTTCTCAGAATATAGCATTTACAGCCAAAGATATGAAGAAAGTTTAGAGTTGGCTTCTTGTTCTTGAACAATTGATAAGGAGTCATGCATCTTGCTTGATTAATCAGAGAGATATTCTGAGTGTAGCATGCAGTGTTTACAGCTTCAGCCCAGAAATAAGTTGGTAATTTTGATTCTTCAAGCATTGTCCTTGCAGCTTCAATAAGAGATCTATTCTTTCTTTCCACTACTCCATTCTGTTGTGGAGTCCTTGCTGTTGAAAACTCATGCAAGATCCCATTTTCCTCACAAAATGCTCTCATGATATAGTTCTTGAATTTAGTTCCATTGTCACTCCTGATTCTTCTAACTTTGAAATCAGGATGATTGTTAACTTGCCTTATGTGATTGATGATGATTTCACTAGCCTCATCTTTAGACTTTAGGAAATATGTCCAAGAGAACTTTGAGAAATCATCTACAATTACCAGGCAAAATCTTTTCTTTGAAATTGACAATACATTGACTGGTCCAAACAAATCCATGTGAAGCAGTTGCAGAGGCTCTTCAATTGCTGAATCAAGTTTCTTCCTGAATGATGCTTTAATCTACTTCCCTTTTTGGCAGGCATCACACAGTCCATCCTTTGTAAACTCCACTAGAGGAATGCCTCTAACTAACTCTTTCCTTACCAGCTCATTCATAGTCTTGAAGTTTGAATGGGATAGCTTCTTGTGCCATAGCCAACTTTCATCTTGACTTGCTTTGCTGAGAAGACAAGTTACAGATTCTGCTTTAGTTGAGTTGAAGTCAGCTAGATACACATTTCCTCTTCTCACACCAGTGAGAACCACTTTGTTGTTTTGATTATTGGTCACAACACAGGTTTCTTTGTTGAAGTTTACTGAGTTGCCTTTGTCATAAAGCTGGATGATACTCAACAGATTGTGTTTGAGACCATCCACTAAGGCAACCTCTTCAATGATGACATTGTCCTTTGAAATCAAGCCATATCCCACAGTATAACCTTTGCTGTCATCTCCAAAAGTGATACTTGGGCCAGCTCTCTCCTTAAACTCTGTGAGCAGGGTAGAATCACCAGTCATGTGTCTTGAACAACCACTATCCAAGTACCAAAGATTCTTTCTATTTCCCTGCACACATCAAAATCAAATCAAGTTGATTTTGGTACCCAAGTTTCCTTGGGTCCTGCCTTGTTAGCTTTCTTCTTTTGTTTCTTAGGTTTTAACTCATTTGACTTAGGAATTTCAGATT
The DNA here is from genome assembly GCF_009905375.1 of Apium graveolens. Lineage (NCBI taxonomy): Eukaryota > Viridiplantae > Streptophyta > Magnoliopsida > Apiales > Apiaceae > Apium > Apium graveolens. The sequence goes on from NC_133656.1 coordinate 215,421,210, forward strand.
CTTCCTTAGTCATTTGGGTTGGGCCTTTGAAACCACTAGATGCAACAGAATTATCATGTATGTTATGGCTAACAGGAAATGACATGCTTGGTGCAAACATGTTATTCCAGTAAGGCATGCTAAATGGCATTTGAGGCATATTGTATGCAGCATAATATGGATTAGGTGCAAATGGCATATTAGCAAACTGTGCATTCATATTCTGTGTAGGCATAGCATTAACAGGCATGGGAGGCATGTCATTCATGTTAGGAAATTGAGGTTGAACAGATATGGAAGTAGACATGACAAATTTGCAATTAACAGACAAATGATTTACACTACCACACTTGACACAGATCTTTCTAGGAGCATATTTATCAGGTGTGTAGTTATTGTGTTTGTTAATCCCTACTTGACCATTCCTATTGTTTTTCTTTTTAGTCTCTATTTTTACCTCTATTTTCTCAAGTCTGTCACTTAACTGTTTGACAGTCATGTGACCAACATTAGCCTTTTTCCCTTTCTTAGCTTGACTTGATTCTCCTGAAACAAAGTTCTTGGAAACAGGCCCATATTTATCATTTAGCTTGGTTAATTTGGCTTTGCTAATGGGTTTGCTTACAACCGACGGATGAGGATTTTTATCATTCGACGGATAACACTTTTTGTTATCCGACGGATAGTCCTCATCATCCGTCGAGTTTACATCTGTTAGCAACCCATCTACCAAAATAGGTTCTAGTTTCTCCTTATTCTTTTTCCAGGCTTCATCACAAAAAGACTCAATTCCTTGAACCTTGGTGATTTGAGCATGAACATCTCTGGATGTTTTCCATGCTTTAATCACCTCTTGTTCACGATCGAGCTGCTTCTTTAAAATTTCTTCCTTTTTCAAGGACTCAGTTAATTACTCCTTGGCAATCCTACACTCAATTTTTAGTTTCTCAAACTCAACAAACTGAGACTCAAGCATATTATTCCTCTCACTCAAAAACAAGTTATTTTCTTTGATTTTAGCATTTTCTTTAGTGAGGGACTTAAGTGTAACACGCAAATGATACAATTCTGCAGACATGTCATTTATGGCATCATTACACTCAGCTTTAGATAAATGTGCAAGGTTTGTAGTGATTACCTGATTGCTTGAGGAACTTGTCTCTGTTTCATCAGACTTGGCCATTAGGGCTAGATTGACATAGCTGACATCTTCATCTTCATTCAAGCCATCAGCTGCCCAGTCATTCTCTTGTGTAATAAAAGCCCTTTCATTTTGTTTGAGTAGATCAAAGTATTTTTGCTTATAATCTACAAACTCAAATCTTTTCTTGCTGGAATCTGACTTTCTACACTCATTTGCAAAATGCCCTGCCAAGCCACATTTGAAACACTTGAATTTTGATTTATCCACCATGTTTCTATTTGGCTTGGCAGCTCCAAAGTTCTTCTTTAACTTGAGCTTGGCAAATCTTCTTGAAAGGAATTCTAGGTGTTCATCAATGTCCTCCATGTCATCTTGGCTCAATGAATCTTCATTTTCTGCAGCTAGCCCCTTACCCTTGCTTTCACAGACCTTTGAAGTTGATTCCACAGCTTCCATCTTCACTTCCTTCTCCTTTTCCAGATCAGCAACTAGTGCAATGGATCCTCCTTTCTTCTTTCCTCTCTCCATTCTTTCATCCTGCTCTATCTCAAGCTCATAGGTCTTCAGAATGCCATACAGTCTCTCCAAAGTGAAATCCTTATAATCTTGTGAGTTTCTCAATGAGACTGTCATTGGTTTACATTCCTTTGGAAGAGATCTGAGAAATTTCAGATTGGAGTCTTTAGTCTGATATACTCTTCCATGCAACTTAAGAACATTTAGTAGTTTTTGGAATCTACTAAAAATGTCAGTGAGTGATTCACTTTCTTCATTGTGAAAATGCTCATATTGCTGAATCAGGAGCTGCATTTTATTTTCTCTTACTTGCTCAGTACCATCACAGATTATCTGTATTGTGTCCCAAACTTCCTTGGCAGTCTTGCAGTTGATGATGTTATCAAACATGTCTGCATCTACACCATTGAACAGAATGTTCATGGCCTTTTTATCTTTCCTGACTTGTTCAATGTCAGGATCAGACCATTCATGCCTTGGCTTTGGAACAAATGGCTCATTTCCTGTTGCAGCTCTCATTGGAACATGAGGGCCTCTTTCTATGCAGTCCACATAGGCCTCATCTTGAGAAAGCATATGAAGATGCATCTTTACCTTCCAATGATGGTAATTATCTTTATCAAGAAAAGGAATCTTGACTCCAACATCTTTCTTGTTCATCTTGCTAAATTGTTTTGATCTTTAAACTCTTTGTAGATTAAGAGCTTGCTCTGATACCAATTGTTAGTCCCTTAACAATATAGCAAGAATTACAGAAGGGGGGTTGAATGAAATTCTTGAACCTTTTTCTTGAAATAAAAATGTTCAACTCGATTATAGATATATTTGTTTTGATTAGCACAATGCGGAATGTAAACTTTAATGAATCAAAACATAAGTAATTAAAAACAAGAGTCTTTAAATACTTTCTGGTGGATTTAAATAATTCCACCAGAGATATATATAATATATCGAGAGGACTCTGTGTGCAGAAATGCTCACAGCTGCTTACAAATGAGACCGCTGAGAATACAGGAAATGCTAAAGATTATGCTTACAAAGATTTCTCTGTTTTTGTGTTTCTCAGCTATATCAGTTATATTTTTATTTGCTACTCTCTTGGTTTATATATTACCAAGATTACAAAGTCAAAAAGACTGAACAAATATAAAATCTAACAGTCTTGATCTTTGATGCTTTTCGTCCTCTATTACCCAGTTAATGGGCTTCCACAGTGTGTTTGTATCCAACTCGATGACTGTGTGTCAGCTTTCACTGTTCAACTGATGTTTGAATTCTTGATATGATCATCCGTCGACTTTCAGATCATCCGTCGATGACTTGATTGATCATCTGTCGACTGCTATGTTAAACATCCGTTGATAGTCATTTGATCATCCGTCGAAGGCTTTGTTAATCATCCATCGGTAGCTATTTTGGCACTTGACTTCATTTCACTTATACAGAATTACAAGACATTGCTTATATACAATTAATCAACCTATTCTGCATATCTAGTTAAAGTCAACATGACTTATATGCTACTACAGATTCTATACAAAGGTGCATACATCACTGTGCTACAAACTTCTTATTACATAAGCTACTCACTCGATGGATAATAAGTTAATCATTCGTCGGGACTATAATGAGTTATCCGTCGGGACTATAATTCTTATCCGTCGAGTGCTACATTATTTCACTAAGTAAAATCTACTTAGATGTTTTGTTTAAGTGATCATCGAGTACACAACATATTCACAACATTACGTTTCCAAAATAGAGCTAGACCCCCCATGTCCAAGTCCTGCCACCGTAAACAACCCTTCATACTTCATTTTACCCCTAATCGCTTCAATTCTGTCATGATCAATCATAGTTTCCACTAAAAATACTAATATAGGCTTACGTAATTGGACCAAGTCCAACAAAACTTGAACTGTGTTGGGGTTGCCCAAGCCCCTACAGTTCCAAGCTAATGCACTCATTGTGGCGGGCGGGCCTGTACCACAGGTCCCGTCAATACCAAGTTTTTTTGGTTCTGTTCAAGCCCATCAATCATGTTAACGTCTCTTTCATCAGTCTCTTTGGTACAACGCATAACTAAAATATCGTCCAGCCCATTATCATGTGTACGCGGCCTCTTTTATGTTATAACAGCTATCTTTTCATTTTGAAATTGTTTGTTGTAACCCCTTATCCCGCCCCCAACAATCACTCCCTCCTTCTCAGCCCTATCTTCCTGCTGGTTCCTACAATTCTGGGATCTAGTTACCAAAAGTGCCGCATTATCTGTTTGCCCATAGCTGTCAACAACGTCATCACCTCCCGTCTTTCTCGTCATTAATTTCCCGCCATCTGCACTCCTCAGCCATTGATTCTTACCTGTAGCAGCTTGGGTTCGCATTGATGCCCTAAGAGAGGCGTCATACTTTCTAGTACCATCATTACCTACGTTGTCAAATAAAGCTTCACAAAACTTCTCACAATGTCTAATGATTCCACAATAAAAACAAAAAGTAGGAAGACGTTCATATTTAAATGTGATCCATGACCACTCTCCTCCAGATTTCTTTACACGCATCTGACTCTTTAAAGGCTTATTAACATTTATAGCCACCTTGATTCGCAGGAAAGGCTTCCATATGCTTTGAAAGTTTTTTGGATCAGACATTATGAATTTACCAGCATAATTGCCAATAGATTTCAATACTATCTCCGAGTTGAAGCCCACTGGAAGATCATACACCTGCATCCACATGTACAACTCATCCATTTTTACCTCAGAGAGCTGCTCACCCTTCTCCAACCTTCGTACCAATAGTGCCTGGTTATTAAACGTCCAAGGACCGTCGTCTAAAACTCTCTGCATATCAAGTTCATGAAAAAACTTAAAGAGAAACAAACCAGAAATGTTTGTTTCCTCTATAAACATACCTTTCACCGGTCTCCAGATGACCGATAGAGTATCCTGCATCGCCATGAAATTGATCTTTCTAGTCGTTAGGAAGCTTCCCACCAAACAGAAACCCAGATCAAAAGATTGTGTCTCCTTAGCATTCTCTTCTAGGACTAGACCTTCCTCATCTTCCTCATTAATTGTTAATCTTGCACACCCCTCCTCAATGCTCTGCTTCGATGAACTAGCCATTCGACTTTAAATGAAAGAACACCACAAAAAGTAGCAAAGATTGTAACGAAAATGAAAATGTGGCCGTAAGAATGAGAACAAATATGAGAAAGCACGTCAAACAGACGAGACAGAAATCAACTCGTCATTAATTAAAACGAGAATCATGAGAATTGCTAATTTTCATGGTTAAAATTGGTAAGTTTATAAAAAAATTGTTTTTAATTTGCACAAAATCACTAATTTTTTAAATTCGAAATTTTAACTTTTCAAAAAAATACCAATTTCAATCACAATAATCACTAGTTCTCACGGTCTTCATTTTAACTACAATAATCATGGTCATACTCGGCTCGAACTCGAGTTCGACCAAGCCTTAAATTTCACTTTTGAATCTCGGCTCATAAAAAAATTTGATAGACTCGAGTTCGGCTTAAAAACTAGAATCGATTTCTCCAAATATTGAGAAAAACTCAAAATATGAGCGGTTCAACTCGAGTTCGATTCGATTAAATATTTAAAATATAAACAAAATATTTAAAATTTTAAATAAAAATATTATATTATTAAACTTCAAAATAAAAAATGCTCGATAATGCTCGCGAACCCTACAGTCCAGTAATTTGAAGTTTGAGCTCGGTTTGGTAAAGAAATTTGAATAGCTCAAGAATCGGTCCAAATTCGAATATTTAACCAGCCGAACTCGAGTAACTCACAAACAGTTTGACTCATTTACAATCTCAGTTTTAATCATTTCACGATATATTTTACAACTATATTAATATTTCAAATTTCTTTTTCAAAGTAACAATAACAAAGAGACAAAAGATTTTGTTTCGGTTGAGTTTTCATGAAATCGGAAATCAGACTTAATCTAGTTAATTACGATTTATGATTAATAGAAAATCGGATATTAATGGGATTAACCAGAGTAAAAATTGGATGTATTTTAAAATTAAAATATTTTTTAATATATAATTGTGATTTTATTATTTATTTATTAACAAACATATGTTTTATTATATAATAAATTCTGTAGTTATTTAGATTTAAATTACTATAATATTTTAATTTTAATAAATTATTGTATTTACTCTAATGAAAAAAACTTAACCTATAAAGTTGAATAAGAAAATTTGAAAAATGTAATCATTTCCTTAAATTTCTCTATGGGCTAATATTTTTTTTGGGTGTTATCATTTTGGCTCAATTGAAGTGATGAAACATATATCTCACTTCTCTTAATTTTACAGTATAAAAATATAATAGTATATTTTTGTCTATTTGTCACAATTTAAATATTTTAATAACTCGATATTTAAAATGATTAGAAAAATATAATCACAAAATAACACTATAATATCAGTTCTTATAGTGCACACAAGTGCCAACTAGTATTAAAAGGGTCAGGGGTTTAGTCGGGTGAGATAGTCGATTAAAAGTTTGAGTTCAAAATTGAACTTGAATAAAATTTTAATATAAAACTCGGTTTCTAAAAAAATTTAAAGGCTCAATTTTGGTTTGAAAACTCAGACCTATTTTATTTAATATTGATAAAATTCAAAATTTTATCAAATCGAACAAATTTGATTCAGTTAAATGTATAAAATCCTAAATACTTGTGTAAAAATTTATAATAAAAATTACAAAAACTCGATATGACTTGCGAACTTTACAAGCCTGAGTAATATGAAATTCAAACTTGATTCGTAAAAAATTCTACTAATAACTTTGGAATTATAGGAACTCAGAAGATATTGACACATTTACCCCTGGCCCCTTTACCACCTGGCACCTGCATTACTCACCTCATGGCTCATATAAACTCAATATCCATGAAAAGTCGGACCCGACCCGACCACATATTAATCTGAAACCTTGTTAAAATTTGGCTCTTTGCAACTTAGGTTCTTCAACTTTCGTCTCCAAGAAAAAATGGTATGTGAAAGTATAAACATGTATAAATTATTATTATTATTGCACTTGCTTAATTACTGCTATATGACCAGTGATCTTGCAGCTTCTTCTTTCTCAACTGCTCAAGCCCATTCCATGGTACATACTAATTCTCTGCTTAATTTCCTTGTTTATCTTTATCCACTAATTGTTACCTTTTCCATTTCATCATTTAATTTCATTTATTTGTTTATAACTAGCGATTTTTGCTCGCGCTACGCACACTGTAATATATAAGTGATGATGTCAAAGATCACTGGAGATAACAATATCATTAGTGTCTCTAATATAACTATGAACCAAGCTAGATGGATATCTGATCTTACGAGGAGATTAATGAACTGTTATTTTTGGTATCAGTTAAACTTGGGGTCAACCCTAAGTAAGTTGTACTGTTATCTTAATTTGTATTTTGTACTTGTAACACTTAAAGTCTGTAAAATTGCAAAGGAGCAGACTGGAGTTTTTTTCTTGAAACAGTATCAAGCTTAAGGATTCTATCTGGAAGAAGATCAAGAAGATCATGTCTCAGAAGAATTTTGAAGAAATTTGGAGTTGAATAAATCTGTTTGGAGAAAAATATTCTAAGTCAAGATCTATAAAATTCACAGATTTAATGTTATAGATAAGTCATTCGAGAACTCCAGAATGGCTTATCGAGAAGTCAGGAAAGCTACTAGAGAAGTCGGGAAGATATCGACAAGCAAAATTGAAGAACTGAAGATTGGAGATATCGACAAGTCATTCCTTCATTAGAGAACTTAGAGTTATCGACAAGTCTACATTCAGTAGAGAACTCTGAGTAATCGATAAGTCAAGTTCCACTAGAAAACTCAGAGATATCGATAAGTCAAAATTCACTAGAGAACTCGAAGATATCGACAAGGTAAATTTTGACTTGAGAACTCTGAGATATCGACAAGTCAAGAAGCCACTAGAGAACTTAGACTTATCGATAAGTCAAAGTGTAGATGTGAAGACTAAAGATCTCGACAAGCTGAAGACCTTCACAAGCCAAACTAAATATGGAGTGCTAGAGATCTCGATAAGCCTATATACTTATCGAGATATCAAGTGTTCTATATACCTAAACTGGAGATCTCGATGTACAATCTCAAATGCAGATCAGTTCAATATCCAAGATAAATAATCAACAAACAATTCAACAACTGGATTGACAAGTCTACAAAAAGCAGTTTGAAAAGTGTGCAAGATCAATGGTAAAGATTAACTGACAGAGGAAGATTAAAGTAAACACGGGATGCTAAAGATATGCTAAGCCAGAAATGAAAGATCTGCTTTTCTATAAATAGAAATGACAAGTGACAGTTTAGAAAAGCTAATAGCATGTTTTATTATCCACTGTGTAAACCAGCAGTTAACTGAGTTATAAAGTTAACACTGGTCCTTAGTCAGTTGTAACAATTCAGATAAGATTTCTTGTAACACTCTCAAGAAGTATCTAAGTTCTTTATCAACAAAGAGGCTAGGAATTTTGTAGCAAAACAGTCTTAATTTTAATATAAAATTAAGTGAGTTTTGAAGATTTATGTTCTTTATTTTTCTGCAAATTTAAATTCTGCATGAACACACTCCCCCTCTATGTGTTACTCATTTCCTAACACACACTCAATAAACTTTAATTTTTTTTAAAAAGTTTAAAGTGAATAATTTTTACTTAAATATTTTGTTAGTAATATATATATATATAATTAATTCAACCGAGGTGTTAATATCTTTTTTTCATTTCATCTTTGAAAGTTTATTTTTTCAGTAGATAAATATTGTTTAAGCAATTTTTTTAGGTTATAAATGTTGTTTACGCGATTGTTTCGGTTGATCACGATTCTAACACATTAAACATATAAACTCGAAATTAATTTTTGTTAATTACTCCTCTAATAGCATTATATATATATATAATTGATATAAAATTTAGTTCAATAATACTCGGTGTCCCGGCGATACCTTGAACTTTAAACTTTGAAAAAATAAAAAATGTAAATACTTACATAAATTATTTTAAATATGTTAATTGACAACCACTATATTATATTTGATATATAAAATTTGCAAAAGTAAACATTAGTGCATTGAAATTATTTTCCTAATAGAATTTTTTTATTAAAATTTATTTTAATATTACAGATAGCCATCTTACATCGATACCTCCTCATTTAAACATTATAAGATTAATTTTTTGAAAAACAAATATAAAATTAAAATATTTCTTTTTTCGATACAGTTTGCTCTAAAAAAATTAAAATTACAGAATATTACTTTAATTGTCAAAATATTTGAGTTATGGCGTACTATTGAAAATATCTCTTATTTATTTGAGAATATAACCTATCACTAATAATTGTCAAAATAAAAAAAGTTTCATAACTTAGGATTCATGTTAGTGATATCACGTATTTTAAAACTTAAATACCAAAATAATTAGAATTATAAATATATATTTTTAACGCAAAAGATTGTGAAATTTTTAGAAATTATGAGTGTGCTTTTTATAAAATCCAAAAAAGTATAATTTTTCATTTAACATTTTTATTTTAAAAAAAATTAGATTCGAAAGGTGATCACATAATGAAAGTATAAAAAGCCGACTACAATCATCTATACTAAATATTAGAATACAATAGCGTATTTGCTTGTTGAATACATAAAAGTCAATCAGACAAAAAAAATTATACATTCAATTATATATATTACAATTTATTTTAACTCAAGCTGAATCAAATAGTGGCATTGAAATATAATTTTTCTATATAAAATATATAATCTTTTTGTTCAAATAATTGGAAAATAGGTGAATGTAATTGATGTGCATAAATTTTATTTTAGAACTATAAAGATTTGAATATTTTAAAAATTGTTAAATTGAAAAATGTAATGACACAATATAAGGAATTTGAAACATTGTAAAATTAGAACATTCAATTACAAACTTCTCCGAGTCGCCCGAGGGTGATGCCTTATATTTTAAATATTGTTAAATTAAAAAATGTAATTATATAATATATTATTAAACCGTTAGTTACATTTATAGCTAAAATTTCTTCATGCATTTTTTTTACAGTACCACAGTTATATATTAGCAAAATAAAATTTCAAATTTTCAAATTGGTAAATATATAAAAAAATAAAAATTATATATTTATTTTCGAACTTTGCATGTTACTAAATAAAATCTAAATTTGTATATTAGTAAAGAAAATATAAAAGATGATAAGTAAATATAAAATTAAAAATTTATACTTTAATATGATTGAAAATACAACTCTTCTAGGATAGTTTTATTATCCATATGCAATACACTAATCAATAATGATAATTCATAAAATTCATTTATGTAACAATCTCTACTCCCTTAATAAATTTTGGAGCTCATTAATTTATTCACGTTAGAGATTTCAATATCAAAATATAATAGATCTCATGATCTTTCATCACACTATATAAGTTTATTTTGTCCACATTTTTTCATATGACAATACTATATATGTAAGAATTCTATAATATATAATATTAAACGATGCGTGTCTTCAATCGTTTGGATAGTTCTTTCACTTTGCCTATCGGTTTGCGGATGATACGCGGTACTCATGTTTAATTTAGTTCCAAGACATTCCTGAAATTGTCTCTAAAATCTTGAATTAAAACGGGGATCTCGATCAGACACGATAGATATTGGAACTCCATGTCGCATCATAATTTCCTTGAGATACAAGTGCACTAGCTTGTCGAGTGAAAATCTTTCGTTAATCGGTAGAAAATGTGCCGACTTCGTTAGTCTGTCAATGATTACCCATATCGCATCATGATTAGCCTTAGTCCTTGGTAGTCCTAGCACGAAATCCATCGCTAAATGTTCCCATTTCCATTCTGGAATATCTAACGGTTGTAATAATCCGCTCGGACGTTGATGTTTCGCTTTAACTCTTTGGCATGAGTAGCATTTACTTACCCATTCTGCTATTTCCTTCTTCATATTCGGCCACCAAAAGTTTTCCTTCAGATCGTGATACATTTTTGTACTTCCTGGATGAATTGAATACTTCGAACTGTGCGCATCTCACAATATTTCTTCTTTCAATTCTGCCACGTTAGGGATCCAGATTCTCGATGCAAAGCGTAAAATTCCTTCATTAAACTTCTGAGTTGTGATTTCTTCTCCGGTTAAGTCGTCATCTTGACTCATCACTTTTTCTTGACAGCGGCGAATCTTCTTTAGCAACTCTGGTTGAAAAGTCATAGCATAGATAGCTTCTGTAGATTCACTGGGAACATGAATTCCGATTTCCAACTTGTCGAATTCCTTGGCTAATTCCTCGCATGAAGTTAACCAATTCAATCTTTCTTTCCTGCTTAGCGCATCAGCCACAACATTTGTTTTCCCTGGATGATAACTGATCGTAACATCGTAATCTTTAATCAATTCCAGCCATCGACATTTTCTCATGTTCAGTTCCTTTTGCGTAAAGATGTACTTCAGACTTTTATGATCTGTGTAGATTTCGCATTTCTCACCATAGAGATAGTGTCTCCAAAGTTTCAACACAAATACGATTGCTGCTAATTCCAGGTCATGCGTAGGATATTTCTGTTCATGAGGTTTTAGCTGTCTCGAAGCATATGCAATGATGTTACCATGCTGCATCAATACACATCCTAATCCGTGATACAAAGCATCGCTGAAAATGACGAAATTCCCATACTCATCTGGTAATACGAGTACCGGTGCGGTTACCAACCGATTCTTCAGTTCTTGGAAATTTTCTTCACATTTGTCGTCTCATACGAACTTTTCACTTTTTCGAGTTAACTTGGTCAATGGCGTTGCTATTTTCGCAAAATCTTTGACAAATCTTCTATAATATCCTGCCAATCCCAAGAAACTTCAAACTTCTGTCTGTGTCTTTGGTCTTTCCCAATTTAACACAGCTTCAATCTTTGCTGGATCGACTTGGATGTCTTCCCTACTGATGATGTGCCCTAGAAATTGTACTTCCTTTAACCAGAATTCACATTTCGAGAATTTCGTATACAGTTGCTCTTTCCTCAGAATTTCTAAAGCTATCCTCAAGTGTTCAGCATGCTCTTCTTCCTTCTTTGAGTAAATCAAGATGTCATCAATAAATATGATCACGAATTTATCCAAATATTTCTTGAATACTCTGTTCATCAGATCCATGAATGCTCCTGGCGCTTAGTCAAACCGAATGTCATTACAAGAAACTCGTAATGTCCATATCTCGTACGAAACGCAGTCTTGGGAATATCTTCAGTTTTAATCTTTAATTGATGATAGCCTGATCGCAATTCTATCTTCGAAAACCATGCGGCTCCTTTTAGCTGATTGAACAAATCATCGATTCTCGGTAAATGATACTTATTCTTAATAGTGAGCTTATTCAATTCCCGATAGTCAATGCATAGTCGCATACTGCCATCTTTCTTCTTCACGAACAATACCGATGCACCCCATGGGGATACACTAGGTCGTATGATGCCTCGGTCTACAAGATCTTGCAGTTGTATTGATAATTCCTTCATCTCGACTGGAGCCATTCGATATGGAGCTTTCGAAACTGGTTCTGTACCTGGTGCTAGATCAATCGTGAATTCAATTTCTCGATCTGGAGGTAATCCTAGAAGCTCGTCTGGAAAGACGTCCGGAAACTCACATATAACTGGAATGCCTTCTAGTTTAGGACTTCCTTTTTCGGTATCTAACACGTAAGCTATGTACATCTCACATCCTTATCGAAGCAATCATTTGGTCTGCATCGTAGTCAGAAATTTCTTCCGCTGTTTTTCGTCTTTGAATATTACCGTTGCATTTCCCGCAGTTCGCAATTTAACTTTCTTATTCGCGCAATCGATCTGAGCATTATGACAAGCTAACCAATTCATTCCCAAAATGACATCAAACTCTCCTAGCTTAAAAGGAATCAAATCTACAAAAAATGATGTCCAGCTATCTCTATATCACACGCAGGACATACTCGATCTACTAGAACTTGGTCGTCATTCGCTAATTTTATAATTAACGTCTCGCCCAACCATTCGATTTCGCAGTGTAATTTATCAAGAAATTCTTCAGAAATAAATGAACGGGTAGCTCCAGAATCAATTAATACTTTTAAATCTACGGAATTCACCAAAAGCGTACCTGCAATTACACTCGGACTCTGTACTGCTTCTTTCATTGTCATATTGAAAGTTCTTGCTCTGGGTTGATTAGGCGGCGGTGGCGGAGGTAATGCCAATACTTTAGGAATATCAGCTGTCATTGCTGGTCCTTTACAATTTCTAGCGATATGCCCTTTCTTTCTACATTGGTAGCAAGTAATTTCTGTTGTCTTTCCCGTTGGACATTCGTTATAATAGTGCCCTTTCTGCTTGCATTTGAAATATGTCACATCTGCTTTGATACATACGCCGGTGTACTTGCGTCCACAAGTTCTGCAGTACGACACTGGAACTCTGACAATTCCCTGCTGTTTGGGGGCTTGGAAATGATTACCTGTTTTCTGGGTACCTTGTCCTATTCTTTTGAAATTCAAATTTGTCCGGGCTTGAAATCCTGGCTTCCTGCTAGAGCGGTCTTGGAAACTTCCCTGTCCTCTATCCCTTTGAGATCTTTCACTTTCTCCTTCGATAATCAAGGCTTTCTGGACTACGGCGGTATATGTTGTTAATTCAAAAACTGCAACTTGTCCATGGATCTATGGTCGTAATCCCTTTTGAAACCTTTGAACTCGTTTCTCTTCAGTATCCACTTGTTCTGGGACCAACCTAGCCAGTTCAGTAAATTTGGCTTCATACTCTGTCACAGACATACTTCCTTGCTTTAACTTAATCTGCATTTGATTTCGCACATAGCGAGGAAAATGCTTTTCTAAGAACAATTCTTTAAACCTATCCCATGCAATAACATTTTCACCCTCTAAGGCCTTTTGAGATTCCCACAAATAATTTGCTTCTCCTTTCAACAAGTAACTAGCAAAGTCAGTCTTCTGCTTTTCACCTACCTTGACTAGCGCAAATGCTTTCTCCATTTCTTTCAACCAGGTGGTAGCTTTAATAGGATCGGTTGACCCATCAAATTCTGGAGGTTTAACTGACTAAAACTGCTTAAAAGTAACAACAGGTAATGCTGGTGGTATCTGGGGCTCAGGATAAGGTGGCTGTTGTAACATTTGTTGTTGAATCTGTTGTTGTTGATGCTGCATCTGTTGCTGCATCATTACCATCTATTGATGCATCAGATGGAACATTTGGTTCATGGTCTCATTAGTCTGTCCTTCAGAATTACTGTTAAAAGTCTCAGTCCCAGTCTTTCTTTTTGGTGCCATCTTCTGATAATAAAACAAGTAATATTTCTTTAACAATTTAATAAACAATTAACAGTAGGTAAGAAAATAATTTATCCTGTATTACCAACATGATTTAAATAAAGAAAACAGTTGCTGAATATAAGAACTGGAAATGTAAGTAGTTAAATAAAATATTTGTTCTTTTTTTTCGACATAATTTATAATATGAAAAGCTGTAAAATAATAAAGTGAAGGTAAATGCTGTAAAACTGTAAAGACTGAAATTTAAAGATAAGAAATTTGAAAAAGTTCGTTTTATATATATGACACCAGCCTCAGGTGTAAATGCTTGCTACAAAAAGTCTCGCTCTGCTGGTTATCACCGCGGCTACAAGTCACACTAACTACTATCAGTCAAACTACTACTACAGGTTAAACTACTAATACACACATACACACTACTCACTATGTTATACTATGCTGCATCTATATACATCTGTACTCTGAAGTCACTGTCTCAAAACCCAGGCGGAATACGCCTCAGCTCATCCCTAAGTGCCTGGACCAAAGTCTGTGCCAAGCGGAATATCCTGTAGAACTCTGCGAAAGAAGGCGGTCCCTCATGAGTCAAATCATCTAGCTCCTAAGTGGCACTCATCAGAACCGACTGCAATCTCTGTCTCATATAGTAATCTGGCTGTAGGGCCGCTAACAGTCCTCTGTCCCTCTGGTCAAACAGATGCATAATCTCTCGGCACTATGCTCTCCAATACTCCACATCATCTCTCATAACCCTGTACTCAAGGTATGGTACCATATGCGGCTGTGCAACCTAACCCACTGACTTCTGTGACAGAACCCTAGGTATACCTGTACCCTGCTGTGGTAACCCTAACTGTAGATCCACATCATGCTCTCCCATTCCCTCGACTGGAATCATCTGAATTACGTCTGGCTCTGGGGCATGCACTGGTATAGGAGGTAACACCGGTGGTGGCGGTAACTCCGGCTCAATCCCCTGTATAAACTAATACTCAACTGGCAAAGGAACCATCGGCTCAAAGAACTCAAATGGATCGAACATCTCTATAGGGTCCTGGGCTATCCCTTGTACTGGTGGTACCAGCTCCTGTGGAAATGGTGGTGGAGGTGGTAGAGGAGGAAACATGTACTCAGATACTGGGGGTATAACTGGTGCTGCTGGCTCGGTGACTGTCCTCTCAGAAGACGCAGAATAACCTGAAGATGCCATATGATAATATACCAAAGAAAAGAAAGGTCACTAAACAGTCCTAAGATTTATACTTTCCTATTCTAACCTGACCTACATCCTAGCACTATTCTTCCTATTTGACTATTCCTATCTTATGTGATCTTCCTATCTTATCTTAACCTTAATGTTCTTATTTTCAGGGACCAACCTACAGCTCTGATGCCAAACCTGTAACGCCCTCCCGACCCGGGGTATAAGTCTGGGGTTTACTAGCTAATCACCAAACATTTACAATCTGATTAACAAATAATAAAGGATTGAATCTAAACCCCTTTAACACTAACCAAGATCTTTTTAGGTTGAAGTATGAAAAAAAGAACCACTAACTACTTTTATTACAAACCAAATTCAAAATCTCACAAACTCTCTTTATTACAAACCATTTTCTAATCAGTTTTAAACTAAGTTCATCTTTTATTCAAAAACACACCCTAACTATCTACACACCACCTGTTCGGGCAACTCAAAGCTTTCTTCTCGGATTGGAATCAACACCTTGGGTATGAGAGGATCCTGAGGCTTGACCCGCTTCTTTACCACTCGAGTCCTGATGGGTTTCATAGTCCTTCTTAACTGAAAATAATAAGGCGAATAACAACAAAAAGGGTGAGCCAAAAATTGCTCAACAAGTCCGCAAAATATAAACAGTATTAAAGCAATTTAAATAAAACCGTAACCCAGGTATATATTTGCAAAGATATAACCCCGCGAGAATAGAAAGAAGGCCATTATTGGTGAATACAAACGAACTAAACTGGACTCAAGTTCGCATCTATACCCTGCTGATCAGCCAGGATACAGTGCAGATCTATATCTCACTATATAGATCCCGTCGGGCACCCATACACTACGTCCCATCTCAAGGATCCGGTTATGTCCCGGTCCTTAGGATTAAGTAAACTTAATCCCCAAAGTATCATTATCCAGTCCCTGGAATAGCAACCGGAATAATCGGTATGCTTTGACATATTCTAATCACCAGAATATATCAATAATTGTGAGTAACAATTGGAATATGAACAATAAAGTCAAATGAAAAGGATAAGCAAAAATCGAAATGAACTATGAACAAGAGAATCAAAAGAGTGCAACCGTGATAAGAATCTGAAGAAATATCACTATTCTGAAAATAGAATAGGGGAGAAACTTGCCTTCTGCACGACTTACTGCAAATAAATCACCTTCGTCTATCACCTACTCAACCTGCCTTGCTGGCTTAGCTTCTGTTAGCAAAAATAGACTGGTTAAGTCATTTCGTACTTCAATTGCATCTTGAATCGACTTCATATCGTTCCTATTATCTACCCATGCGCTTATGACTGGCTCGTATTTTATATATTAGCAACTAAGACTCGATTAACCACATAATACAAATAAACACATAATCATTTTTATAGTTAAAATAATTTTTAGAATTAAAATCGACTCGCTGATCGCTTCACTGATCATCTTCTGCCTTGTTTCCCATTTTTTCGGAATTTTTCAGACTCTTCTCGGCACGCACTTCGACTGATAATCAAACAAATAACAAAGTCAACTAAATTCTAGAAGAGATTAGGCTTTAGTATTATTTTTTATGAAAAGAATTCATTTTTCTGAGTCAAAGGGCTTTCGTTTCGCTCAAATCGGACTAACGGTCTAATTAATATCAATTAAACACTGATATTTCAATTTATTATTCAATATAAATAATTATAGCTAATTTTTAAACCCTAAAATAATTTTTAAATAATTATTTAAGAAAAATCAGAGTCAAAAATAATTTTTCTATAATTTTTGGAATTAAAATGAATATGTTATGATTTATTGAAAATTATTTGATTGATTATTGAAGTAATTAATCATTTTTAAATAATTAATAAATAATAAATAACTAATAAATAATTAATAAATAATTATTTAATAATTTATAATAATTAATCCCTAATTGTTAGGATTAATTACAATTTATTACAAATATTTACAATTTACTATTACTTACTCAATTAGATCGATTATTTACAAATAAATAATCGATACAATTAACTGTTACATTATTTGCCGAATAATCAGTTATTATTCGGATCATAATCCAACTCACCTATCAACGACTCGTATTAATACGAGTTACTCACCCTTCTCGTATAATTAATGAAACACTACGGTTATTATTACAATTTATACGATTTAAATCAATTATCTGTATTTAATTATTCGTTACGAATAATTATTACGATATTCCTCAAATAATTAACTATCGCTCGAATGATAATAATCGAACTTATCGTTCAATTACTCGTATTATCTAAGGAATTATCGAATCTTTAAATCATAATATTCGATTAATCTTAATCCTTAATTATTATTTAATTACTTAATTACTAAATAATAAATAAATAGATAAATAATTAGATAAGTAATTAAATAATTAATTAAATAGCTAAATTCAAATTTCTAAATTAATAAAATAATTTAGGAATTATTAATAATAATTTTCAAAATTTAAAACTGATTTTTAATTGATTTTTTTAGAATTAATAAAACTGATTTTTAATTTTTATAAAATATATTTAAATAATAAAAATTCCAGAAACAGTTGTCAGAAAATGGCTTCTGACAAAAACTGATCAAAACCGGGTTCTAATCCGGGTTTTGATTCGGGTAAACGGGTTGGAGCACGGGTCGGGTCTTCAAGAACACGCCAGAATTTTTCCAAATTCCGGTGACGTTCCCGGAGTCCGGCAACCCTGAAACCCTGTCAAACACGCATCGTTTGGCCTTATTTTTACGGGGTTTTCATTCCTCATCGGCCCACAACACGATTCCAGCCATCAAATGACGAAAATCATCCCTGAAATCAGTCATCCGATCCAAACTCAAGGTTTTCCGGCCAACTATCGAATTCACATATTTGTACATGAAATCACGAGATTAATAGCTCAAATCAAAGCTTGTTAAACATAGAATCAAAGCCCTAACACCCTATATACCTCAGCTTTCTCTAAATAAAAAACGTACAATTCAAAATTGACTATAAACCCTAGATATCGTTCTATCAATTCAAGCAATCGTCAGTAAAATTAATTAGCAGGAATCGATCATAAATCATCAAATAAAGCTATTTACAACATCAATTTCAACAAATAACCACAGAATCAAAAAGTACCAAATCAGGTATAAACCCTAGAAATCGAAATTGAAAATTAACACATCAAAACATGATTTTATACCAGAAACTGAAAGAATTGATCGAGAGGATCGATTTGGATACTCACATCGATCGATTTGATGCTCAGAAACGTTCAAAATCAGTGGTTGATTCTCGACCCGAAATCCGACCCGAATTGTTCTTCAGAGAATTTTCAGAAAATTTGCAGAATTTTAATGATTAATTAATTATAATTAAATAATAATTAGGCTATTTATAGTGTGAAAAATAGTACCCCTAAATAAAATTAAGGGGCTAATTACACTACTAGTAAAAATATTTGGCCCTAATTTTTATAATTTTTGAGTATTAAAATTTAATTTATAAATATTTTATATATGCAATACATATGCCAAAATTTCCCAAAAATTGTGAATAATGCAAAAATACAAAGAAATTGTATAAATAAAAGTCCTATAATTTTATAAAAATAAAAATGTGATTTTTGTGGGGTTTTTAACACCCAATGGGGCCCGGGCCCGAAAAAGTCATTTTTCGCAAAACGAGAAAATTTATAAAATGTCTAGATGTTCGGAATAATGCGATGGTAAAATCCGTTTGATGAAAAATAAGGCCTATTATTTTATTTGAAATACTGGCTTTAAAATCATGGTTTGGGTCGTAAAACGTTTGAAATGAAGTTTATGAATGCAAAATAAAATATTTGAAAAATATCTTAAAAATACCGGAATAACACAGAATACACGTAACACGTAGAAATTAGGGTTTGACAGATAATTACACATAATAACATATTAATACACATAATTTATTATAAATATGATATAATACAAACGTAAATTTCCCAGACGTTACACTTTTCATATTGATGATATTACTGAGTTGAGATCTTATCTTAAAACCACATTCATTAGCTATAGAGATCAGACTTTAACATGTGATAGGTTAACTTCTGAAAATTTGGCTTTTAAGAAAAGAAATGACTATTTAGAAAAGGAGTTAGTTATGTTCCTTCAAACTCAGGAAGGAAAGAGATGATGCTTTTTATGTTAGAGATGAAGTGTTAAAATTGAATCAATCTCTAAAAACTGAGTTAGAAAAGGAAAGAGAGATTATCAGGACTTGGACTAACTCTGGCAGAACAACTCAGAATTTACTAAGTAGTGGAAACTGGAAGGAGGGCTTAGGTTATGGAGATGATAAAAGTGAAACATGAACTGAACAAATTAAGCCAATTATTGTTAAACAGACTAATAAGCCAAAGGTAAATCCTGTTAATTTTGTAGCTAAAATTATAAAGTCTGATTCTGAAAAGATGAAAGATACTGAGACAGAAGTTAAGGCAGAGTCAACTTCTGACAAATTAAAACAGGATAAGCCAATTGAAGTTAACATAGGCTTAATGACAAAGAAGCAGCTTAAGTATAAGCTGAAAGAGATTTAGAAAATAAGGTAAAGCCACCTAGGAAAAATAGGAATGGAAAGGAAGGTGTGAATAAAAGCAATAATTATAAGCCTGTTCCTAATACTCCTAGAAAGAAATGCTATAACTGTGGAAACTCTAACCATCTTGCTTCTTTTTGCAGGAAGAATAAGGATATAAACTCTTTACCTCCCAAATTAGGAGTTAAGAGTCAGTCTGTTAGGTTTAAACCATAAAATCCTTGTTTTCATTGTGATAGTTTATGGCATTCCATTTATACTTGTAAGGAATATCATAGTTTCTACTATGATTATTATCACATAAAACCTTCTTTAAAGAAAGTTAGTATTATTCCTTCTAGTGTAAGTTCTGATGCAAAGTCTGATACTGTAAATTCTGATAAGAAAAATGTTAACATAAACTCTGATATTAAATCCGCTGCAAATGTTAACAAACTTAATAAGGCCAAATGATCCAAGCAAGTCTGGGTCCTTAAAACTAATCATTAGTGGTCTTTGTGATTGCAGGGCAACATGAAAAACATCCTAGTTCTGGACAGTGGATGTTCAGGACATATGACTGGAAATAAAGCCCTGCTATCAGACTTTGTGGAGAAAGCTGGCCCAGAAGTTTCTTATGGAGATGGCAACATGGGAAAAACTCTGGGATATGGCAATATCAATCTTGGGAATGTCATCATTGAGAAAGTAGCTCTAGTCTCAGGACTCAAACATAATATGCTAAGTGTTAGTCAAATCTGTGACAGAGGTTATCATGTGGATTTCTTTGAAGAACATTGTGAAGTTGTAAGCAAATCTATAGGAAAAGTTGTTCTGAAAGGATACATGCATGGTAACATTTATGAAGCCAAGCTTTCAACAAGTTCTGATGGTTCTGCAATCTATCTGTTAAGCAGAGCATCTATTGAAGAAAGCTGGGATTGGCACAAGAAACTCTCTCATTTAAATTTTAACAATATAAATGAACTAGTCAAGAAAGATCTTGTGAGAGGACTGCCAAAATTAGTATTTGCTCCTGATGGCCTTTCTGATTCAAGAGCAAGACTGAATCTTCAATTCTTGAGCCTTATTACCTACTACATGTTGATCTATTTGGTCCAATGAATGTCATGTCAATTGCAAAGAAGAAATATGATATGGTCATAGTAGATGAGATTACCAGATACACATGGGCGTATTTCTTGCACACAAAAAGTGAAACTGCATCTATCTTGATTGATCTTGTCAAACAACTGGATAAATTGGTCAAAGACTTTGTGAGAATCATAAAAAGTGATAATGACACTGAGTTCAAGAATTTGATTATGGAAGAGTTCTGCAAAGACTATAGAATAAAGCAGGAATTCTCTGCTCCTAGAACTCCACAACAAAATGGAGTTGTTGAAAGAAAGAATAGAACTCTTATTGAAGCTGCAAGAACTATGCTTGATGAAGCAAAGTTACCAACCTATTTTTGGGATGAAGCTGTGCAGACTACTTGTTTTACTCAGAATGCAACACTTATCAACAAGCATCAAAAGACACCATATGAGATGGTGAAGAAAAAGAAGCCAAATCTGAAGTATTTTCATGCATTTGGATGCAAGTGTTTTGTTCTTAAGACTCATCCTGAACAACTATCCAAATTTGATCTAAAAGCTGATGAAGGAATCTTTGTTGGATATCCACTTTCCACAAAAGCCTTCAGAGTCTACAATTTAAGAACAAGGATTGTCATGGAATCTATCAATGTCTCTTTTGATGATAAGAAGATTACTGGACTTGAAGATTTCAATGATCATGATCAGCTGAGATTTGAGAATGAAGTGTTAAATTCTGATTTTGTAAATTCTGATAGTCTAAATCCTGATACTACAAACTCTGATAGGTTAAACTCTGATGTTATTGAAACTGTGATGACTACACTAAAGGAAAATGCACATGTGCAGGGGGAGCATATTGAAGATCCAACCACATCTCAAGAAGCATCAGAACCTAGAACAGGCTCTTCAAGTTCTGATTCATCAAGTTCTGATGGGCCAAGTTCTGATAATTCTAGAAACTCAAATTCTGAAGAATCCAACTCAGAGAGCATAATTTCAGGGAGAGCATCAGAAAATATTGATGGAGACAACATGGATCATGGGGGAGCATCCAGTTCTAGAGATCACCTTCCATCTGCAAGGAAGTGGACTAAAGCACATACACCTAACTTGATTATTGGAGATCCTGAAGCAGGTATTAGAACTAGAACAACAACATCAAATGAATGTCTCTATCATTCTTTTCTTTCTCAGGCTGAACCAAAGACATTTGAATAAGCTCTTCAAGATGCTGATTGGGTGCAAGCAATGCAGGAAGAGTTGAATAAATTTGAAAGAAATAAAGTCTTGACCCTAGTGCCAAGACCAAAGAATAGATCTGTTGTTAGTACAAAGTGGGTTTTCAGAAATAAAACTGATAGTGATGGCATAATTACAAGAAATAAAGCAAGGCTGGTTCCAAAAGGATATTCTCAACATGAGGGAATTGATTATGATGAAACATTTGCACCAGTTGCTAGATTGGAAGCCATAAGGATATTTTTGGCTTATGCTGCTCACAAAAAGTTTAAAGTCTTTCAAATGGATGTAAAAAGTGATTTTCTTAATGGAGAATTGGAAGAAGAAGTATATGTTGAACAACCTCCAGGTTTTGTAGATTCAAAATTTCCTAATCATGTCTACATACTTGATAAAGCACTTTATGGCCTTAGGCAAGCTCCAAGAGCATGTTATGAGACATTAGCTCAGTTTCTTCTGGAAAGTGGATTTAACAGAGGGACTATTGACAAAACTTTATTTTATCTCAACCATGGAAAGGACTTACTTTTGGTGTAGATATATGTTGATGATATCATTTTTGCTTCTACAAATGACAGACTTTGTAAAAGGTTTGCCAAACTAATGTAGTCAAGATATCAAATGAGTATGATGGGAGAACTTAGCTATTTTTTGGGCCTTCAAGTCAAGCAGAATGAATAAGGAACTTTTATTTATCAATCTAAGTACACTAGAAATTTGTTGAACAAATTTGGAATGCAAGACTGTTCAAGTGCATCCACTCCTATGGCCACTGCAACAAAATTGGATAAGAATACTGGTACATCAGTAGATATTACTGATTACAGAGGTATGATTGGCTCACTACTCGATCTAATTGTAAGTAGACCTGATATTATGTGCTACCTGTCTTTGTGCAAGATTTCAAGCAGATCCAAGAGAACCTCACTTAACAGTTGTGAAAAGAATTTTCAAGTACCTTAAGGGTACAGCTAATCTAGGATTGTGGTATCCTAGGGAATCAGACTTTAAGCTAATAGGTTACTCAGATGCAGATTTTGCAGGGTGCAAAATTGACAGGAAAAGCACAAGTGGAAGCTGCCAATTTCTTGGAGGCAGATTAGTTTCTTGGTTTAGCAAGAAACAAAAGTCAATTTCCACATCAACTGCAGAGGCAGAGTATATTGCTGTAGGAAGCTGTTGTGCACAGATTCTTTGGATGAAGAATCAGTTACTGGATTATGGTTTAGAATTTTCTAAAATCCCTATTTACTGTGATAATCAAAGTGCTATTTCTATGACAGGTAATCCAATTCAACACTCAATGACAAAGCACATCAGCATTAGGTACCACTTCATAAGGGAACATGTGATGGAAGGTACAGTGGAATTACATTTTGTTCCAACAGATCAACAACTATCAGATATCTTCACAAAACCACTATGTGAAGCTACTTTTACAAGATTGGTAAATGAACTTGGAATGGTTTCAGGTTCTTTCTCTAAATCTGCTTAGTTTATTTTCTGATACATCAGACTTTATGATCAGTATTTACAAATATTACTATCTTTATATAATCTGTGCTTAAATTGAAATTTACTTAAGTGCTGATTGTTGTCTGATGTGAATTTCTAAACTCTGATAGTGCTATGAATGTTTCTGTGACTATTCAATCCAATGAGGATAACTGTACTAGATGCTGACCTAGTAGTCTCTAATATACTAAAGATCCTATGTTTGAAGTAATTGTTTATGTGGAAATTTTTTAACACAAGCAAATTCTGATATTGAGCTTGGTTAGGTTTACTTTGTGTATCTTATTACTAAGTCAAAAATTAGAATAATGCTTCTTATCTATTAAGTTCTAATGTTGGTAAATCTTATGGATGTACTAAGTGTTGATAAGCCTCACTTATCAAAAGAAAAAGTAAAGAAAAGAAATAAATATCAGGTACTCCTTTGAGATCTAGAGAAAAATGTATGTGGAAGGGAAGACCCAAGTGCATTGCTGGTATTAAGTAATATGCATTAGAAAAGCAAAATAAAATTTTCTTGGTGACTTTTCACATTCTCTGATTACTGGAGAAATACTCTAATAACAACATAAATTCTGATAAGAAGTCGTGACTCCCTTACACTGAGAAGCCACTGTAAAAAGGAATTTCAAAAGATGCATAAAATGAGCACAAAACAGTTGAGGTGGACTCATGCATGAACTCATTCTATAGTAGACTTCAGACTAATGACATATTTTAAGCAAAGTTCTTAGTTATGCCTTATTTCTAAGATGTCCTGAAGTGAATCAGACTTTACTCTTTGTCTGATATTTAGCTTAAAGCACACACTTACACTCCATATGAATGATGAAAATTACTATGGTGATCAATGTTGTTTTAGATGAACAGTTTAAGTGTCAGTTGCATAAATTTTGAGGACAAGTTCTGATGATTAAGTTCTGAGGAAACCATATCAGTATTTGTGTGAAGAATTACAGAAATAAACATTCACTTTTTGAGTACAGAAGCCATAATCCGATGACTTTTAAATTCTGATAATAATCAAGTTCTGATGCTGACATGGCAGTATTTATTTACTTGATTTATTTTTGGTCAATACTTGAACAGTTATATTTTATCAGAATATTGGTTTAAGTGAGATTAAGACAGTAATAATCATTTGTTTAGTGGGAACAATTTTTTTTGAAAAACTGCATGTGTATAGCAATCATTACTTATTTCCCGTGCCCATTAACTTTTGTCTTAATTACTGCATGGCTGACAGGTGTATAGTCTGTTCCACTTCTCAATAATTGCTGTCAAGTGGAGCGTATAAGTAAAAGAGATAAAAGATTTTAAAATCTTTTACTTACATTTCTTTCTATACTCTCTCTTCTTTTTTTATTCTCTCTATATTTTTACTGACGGTTTTTATACTGGCATTTTACCAAACACCTTTCAGGCACTTCAAATTCTCACTTCTTTTTCAATGGCACCCAAGGATATAATCTTTAATGGATCAAAGTTCGTCCCCAATAACTATGCTGCCATTCTCACTAAGAGTGAAGCTCCTTCGGAACTTCATTTTATTCAGGATTTCTTATCTCATAGTGAAATTGGGTTCTCTTTGACGCAGCCATCCTATTTATCTGGAACTCAAGTTCTGATGATTTGGCGTACAGGACTTTATGATGATGATGGTAAGGATGGGACTCCAAGCATCGTGTTTACAGCAAAGGAGGTTGAGTATGTTGTTACTCCGGCAACAGTTCGAAAAGATCTACACCTACCTGAAAACTGTCAATTCAGTTCTGCTGTTGAGGAGCCATTGCTACAATAAATGATGGCTAATCTTGGGTATGAACAGAGTTTGACTAAGTTGGGTCAACTCAAACGCCCATATATTCGAAAGGAATGGAGCTTCTTCTTCGATTACATCACGAAGATGTTTGCCAACAAGTGCTCAAATTTTGATGCCATTCCTATTCTGACACAACAAATTGGGTATGCCCTCTTAAACCAGTCTCATTTTGATTATGCAAAGACTGTGTTATATTTATAGGAGATAGAATGAAAGAGGACAGGAATGTAGTTTAATTTGCTAGGTTCTGTCAGTTAATCTATAGTCATTGTACTTCTGAAGAACCACAATTAGCAAGTGAACAGATAGAACCGTTTAGATTAGCTAAGAGAGCTTTTACTGATCTTTTAACTGCTAACAACAAGAAGGGAGTTTTGAGACCCCTTAGAATTCCTTTATCAGTAAAGCAAGCCCTTGTAAATGCTGATGCTACTACCTATTCATTGCTATATCCTGATGTCCAACCCACCAACACACAACGACCATCAGCACCTACTACTGTCATTTAACAAACACTCACATCAGAACATGCCAACCAACCATCAGCACATAATCAGGTGCAACCTTCTTATTCTAGAGCAAAGAGGACTAAGACAGTACCTCAGTCACAGCAGAAAAGAAGGAAGATGATCTTAAGAGATGAATCTGATGATAAAGCACAGGTTCAACCATCAGAACCTGTTGCTGAAGTAGCTGAGAAGGTCTCTTCTCAGAAAGCTCAAGAAACTGGGAGTTCTAGGCCCCTAAAAAGGCTTAGAAAGCTAAACTCTGATGATGAAGCTCCCAGAGTCTCTCCATCAGCTAAGAGACTTAAAAAGCAAAGAGCAAGGAGGGCTGTAGAATCATCAATCTCTGAAGAAGGGATGGAAGCAGCGGCTGAGGAAGGAGGTCAGGAATCTCTGATCTCAAAAGACCCAGTTGTGATTGAATCTCTTCCCACTACTGAACCAGAATTTACTGAAGCTCACAAATCTCCTATTCAAGAGCCAGAGAATACTCAAAAACATATGCTTACACCTCCCGTGTCTCCTATTATTAATCAAGTACATGTTGATAATCCAGTTACAAGTGCTGAAATAGATATTCACAACTTGAATATGCCTGAGGTTCTGTACTTGGAAGCTCCAACCATTCCTTAGCAAACTCCACCAGCAACTCCACTGCTAGATGCTGATGTCAATGTAGATGAATCTTCTATTGCTTCACATACAATTATTCTATCACAAGATGCAGATACTGAAGATTTTCGCAAGTTCTGTTAAAATAAATGATGCAAATACTGGTGAAGTTGCTACAAATGAAAATGCTGATACAGCTGGTCCTTCAGGACATGCACCTCTACAAACAGTTTGTAAAGCTGATTTGATTAAGAAGTTTGTAAGAGAGGATGCACCAGTACCTTGGAGTGAAACTAATAGAGGAAGGGAATGGATCAAGGAGTGGAACACGGTTGATTTGTCCCTACTGCAAATATTCTTGCTGAGCACCTGGCTAAAGCTGATGAGATGCTGATGAATGATGACTTCAAAGCACAGCTCAGAGTTACTGCATTGAGTACAAGGAACCTTCAAGGTCAACACTCAATAACTCAAGCCAAGGTGAACAAAATTCAAGAAACACTGATTCAGCAAGACATTAACTTTAAACTGGAGAAGAACAGATTTTTCAATCCTTCCTTTAACAGAGTTGAGGCTATTGAGAAAGCTCAGGAGAAACAGCAAGCTCAGATTGCTGAAGTACTAAAGAATCAAGCTTCTTAACAAGTTCAACTAAATGAAATCCAATCTTTAGTGGAACTACTTCTCTCTCTCCTACTATCTGGTGATGCCAAAAAGGGGGAGAAGGTGGTTAAGTCCAAATGCTCTACTGATTTAGCACTGAAGAAAAAGGATGATGGAAATGATGACCAGGGAAACTCTGAAAAGGGTAGAGGTCATGGTCAAGGCAAAGGCTCTTCATCTAGGAAAGCAGGAACTTCTACACAGAGATCAAGCTCTGAAGCTGATAGAAGAATAAGTTCTGATAAACAAGTTCTGACTAAGTCTGATGTTCTGATACAAGGTGAGAGTCAGGAATCACAAAAGTTTATGCAGACACTGAAGCTCAAGGGGAAGGAAACAACAGTCTACTATCAAGACCCCAAGATACAGAAGCTGGATGAAGAAATTTCAAAAAGACTATTTCTCAAAGACAATCCAGGAATGGACTTTGAAAGTCTGAAGGAAGAAGAAGCCAGACTTAAAGCAGAAAATGTCAAATCCAAGTCTAAAGCTTATATTACTGCAAAGAAACCTTCAAAGCCTAAGGGCATTGCGATTAAAGAGAAGACAAACTCTGAGGCAATCAAATCCACATCCAAAGCCAAATCACAAGTGGAGGTAGATCCAAGGTTCAAGGGCAAAGCTAAAGTTGATGATTCTGTACAAATCTATCTGCCAAACATGGATCTGGAAGCAAAATCTGATGAAGATACTAGTCTGATTTTGAAGAAGAAGAAGAATATTCAAACAACCTCTGACAGAGCTCATGTTGTTCAAGATCAGGACTTAGTAAATTCTGATATTACAATGAATCAAGCAACCTCTGACAGAGCTCAAGTTGTCTTGACATCAGAAGAAAAGGAAACCTCTGACATTGTTCATGTTAAACCATCAACAGTTCTGCTACCTGGGTTCACTAAAGCTCAACAATCTACTCAACCTTTGAAGACTACATCAAGTGGTTTTGAAGCAAGAGTTAATCTAGGAAAGGAAGCTAAAGATAAATCAGGATTGGGTAGTTCTAATGAAAGAAGAATACACAACTCTATCTTAGATCCGACATCTCTTTCTGAACCAGGAGTAGGAACAACTCCAGAAAGACTAAATCAATTGGAATCTGTATAGATGGTTTACAACTCCAAGCTAAAAGAAGATAGCATGCTATATTTCATGACAGATGGGAGGGTATTCCAGATAAGAAAGGATGGTATTCGTTTGAAGTACTTTGAAGAATTGCAACATGTTTTATTTCTACTTCGAGTGAAGAACAGATCAACAGATGGTGCTGCCAGTTACTTAAAATCTGATATTCAAAGAAAGAAGAAACTTTACTCTGTAAAGTCTGACAGACCATACTATCCAAAGTACAGATCTCACAATGGTGAATTAGTTGAGATGAAGCCTAATACCGCCAAGATCGCTATATTTCTGGGTATTAAGGGTGTTGAATTTAATATGGAGTCTAACAAAGCTTATCTAATCAGACTGGATCAGGAAATAAGGAAATCAAAGATTAATGATCTCAGGGCTGCTATCTTTCAGACAAGAGAAGATACAACTGAACTTAAAGATGCAAAAAGGAGGATGCATAATGAACTTGAATATGCTGAGAGGAGTTTGTTAAAGAACTATCTCAGAACAACTCCTGATATTTGAGAGATCACACACTGAAGCCAAGTCAAGGACTATAACTGTTAAATTTTGAAGGATATACAGGTTAAAGCTGATATCAGACTTTAAGGATGGTAAAAGCTATAAGGACTGTGAGTTGTAGTTATCTAGTCAAATTCTCATATGCATTTGTACTTAATGTTTTTGACATCATCAAATATCTATTGAACTTGTATATTATGCTAATTTACAAGTTGGGGGAGATTGTTAGATATATTTGTGATGTCATGTCTAATAACGATTTGTGTTTAGTTTTTCAGATCTTGACTAACAGGATAAATCAGGACTTAACTGGAAATCAGTACTTATACTGAAGTCAGAGCTTAAGATATCAGAACTTAAGTTATTAGAACTTAAGATATCAGAAGATATTCTTCAGGAGATAATATCAGGACTTAAGAAGACTTTCTGATAAGGAAGGCGGCTGATTGAAGGAAAGAAGATCATGACTAAAACAAGAAGAGATATGCATGGAGAAGAATTCTATGAAGAATAGAAGACTTGGAAGAAAAGATAACTAATTGATATATTTTAGGATACAGAATCATATTCGATATCAATTAGAAGATTATCTTGTAACTGTGTGTCTATATAAACACAGCATAGGGTTTACACTATATGTGTTATCATCATCGAGAATATTATTCATTGTAACCCTAGTAGCTCTCGTGATATTTGTTCATCACTGAGAGAGGATGGTTCCATTGCAATACTATTTTATTAATAAGATTATTCTTTGTAATATACTTGTGTTCTTAATTCGATTTGATTGTACTATACACTGTATTCAACCCCCTTCTACAGTGTGTGTGACCTAACATTTATAGTCCCGATGGATGACAACTGAACATCCATCGAGAGTGTAGCTTATGTAATAATAAGTCTTGTAGCACATGCCTGCAAACAACAATGTATTAGTAGATGCTGTAGGATTCTTTAAGTCATGTTAACTACTAGATTGATATGCAGAATAGGTTGGCTAATTGTAAATATAAGATGTCTTGTAATTTTGTATAAGTGAAATAGAGTCAAGTGACAGAAAGGCTCCCGACGGATGATCTACAAAGGCTCCCGACAGATAATCAACAAGGCTCCCGACGGATGACCAACATAGTCATGACGAATGATCATATTCAAAATAGCAGTTGATAGTGACAACACAGTCACATGTGTCGGGTGTTTGCAAATGGAATGTGGCAGCCTAATTGCAGGATTTAGAGAACAAAGAAGCATTACCATTTCCATGCAATTATGAAGATGTTTAAAGATGCTGGATAGAGTAATGAAGTAGCATGAAATTAGACTAGAAATAATTTTTGTTTTACTTGTTTGTCTTTTTATCATGTAACTTGGTAGTATATAAACCAAGTGTAGCAAGTAGAACAAACAACTAAGGAAGCATTATTTTTCAGAGAGATAAATAAAGCTAAATCTATTAAGCATCTCTTTATAATTCTGTAAGTTCACTTGTAAGCATCTGTGTGCTATTCAAGCATCACAGAGTTCTCATCTTTATATATATATATATATATATATATATATCTGGTGGATAAGTTTAAATCCACCAGAAAGTTTTAAAGCCTTGTGTTTTATTGCTTTGTGTTTTGATTTTCATTTTACTTTCATTCCGCACTTCTTGCAAAATCAAACACAATTATATATTAAGTAAGAACATTCTTAAAATCAGGAAAAGAAGTCAGAATTACATTCAACCCCCTTTTGTAATTCTTGTTGCATTGATTGGGAATAACAATTGGTATTAGAGCAAGATCTTGAAGAACAAAGAGTTTAAAGATCACAATAATTAAAAAGATGGACAGAAAAGATGTTGGAGTAAAGATTCAATTTATGGAAAAAGAAAACTATAACCATTGGAAGAAGATGCACCTGCATCTACTATTTTAAGATGAAGCTTATGTGGACTACATTGAGAAAGGTCCACATGTCCCTATGAGAGCTGCTACATGAAATGCAGTATCAGTCCTAAAACCACATGCAGAATGATCAGATCCAGAAAAAGAACAAGTTCAAAAAGATAAAAAGGCCATGAACATTCTGTTTAATGGTGTTGACAGAGTAATCTTTGACAACATCATAAACTGCAAGACTGCTAAGGATGTCTGGGATACAATTCAAGTTATATATGATGGAACTAAGCAAGTAAGGGAGAACAAGATGCAACTCTTGATTCAACAATATGAGCATTTTCATAATGAAGAGGGTGAGTCACTCACTGACATTTTCAGTAGATTCCAAAAATTACTGAATGCTCTAAAACTGCATGAAAGGGTCTATCAAACAAAAGACTCAAACCTCAAATTCCTTAGATCTCTACCAAAGGAATGGAATTCTATGACAGTCTCATTGAGAAATTCTCAAGATTACAAGGAGTCTACCTTGGACAGACTGCATGAGCTTGAAATAGAGCAAGATGAGAAGATGGAGAAAGGAAGAAAGAAGAGAGGGTCCATTGCACTAGTTGCTGAGCCAGAAAAGGAGAAGGAGATAAAGGTTGAAGCTGTTGAATATGCACCAAACTCAAAGATTTGTGAAGGCAAATGAAAGGGACTAGTAGCTGAGCGTGAAGACCAGCTTAGTCAAGATGACATGGATAACATAGATGAGCATCTTGCTTTTCTATCCAGGAGATTTGCCAAGCTCAAATATAAGAAGAATTTTGGAGCAACTAAGCCAAACATAAACATGGTTGATAAGTCTTAATTCAAGTGTTTCAAATGTGGCTTGGCAGGTCATTTTCCTAGTGAATGTAGAAAGCCCGATTCTGGTAAAAAGAAGTTTGAGCCTGTTGACTATACGCATAAATAATTTGAGTTGCTCAAACAAAAGGAAATAGCTTTCATCACACAAGAGAATGACTGGGCTGCAGATGGATTAGAAGATGATGAAGATACAAGATATGTCAATCTAGTATTTATGGGCAAGTCAGATGAAACAGAGACCAGTTCATCAAGAAATTAGGTAATCACAACAAACCTAGCATATTTATCTAAAACTGAGTGTAATGATGCCATAAATGACATGTCTATTGAATTATATCACCTGCGTGTTACACTCAAGTCTCTCACTAAAGAAAATAATAAAATTAAATAAAACAATGTGTTTTTAAGTGAGAGAAACAATGTGCTAGAGACTCAATTTGATGAGTTTAAAAAATTGAAAATAGAATGCAAGATTGCTAAGGATGAACTAATTGAATCCTTAAAGAAAGAAGAAATTTTAAGAAAGCAACTTGAACGAGAACATGAAGTGATTAAGGCATGGAAATCATCTAGAGATGCCCATGCTCAAATCACTAAAGTTCAAGGTATAGAATCTTTCTGTGATGCATCCTGGAAAAAGAACAAAGAGAAGCTTGATTTCAATCTGGTTGAAGGACTTTTAACTGATATGGATTCGACGGATGATGAAAATTATCCATCGAATAATCAAAAGGATTATCCTTCGAGAGACAATGAGCCACATCCGTTGAGTATAAGCAAACCAGTTAGCAAAGCTAAACTAGCTAAGTTGAATGAAAAGTATGGATCAGTTTCTAAGAATTTTGTTCCAGGAGAAACAAGTCAAGTGAATAAGAACAAAAGAGTCAATGTAGGTCATCTGTCTATCAAGCAATTGAATGACAGATTGGAGAAAATTGAAGTAAAAGCAGAGTCAAAAAGGAAAAACAATAAAAATGGGAAGGTAGGAATTAACAAACATAACAACTACACACCTGATAAATATGCACCAAGAAAAATCTGTGTTAAGTGTGGTAGTGTTAATCATTTGTTTGTTAATTGCAAACTTGCTATGTCTACTCCTATGTATGCACCACCTTCATTTCCCAGCATGCCTACAATGTCTGTTAATGCTATGCCTGCACATAATTTGAATGCACAGTATGCTAATATGCCATTTGCACAAAATCCATATTATGCTGCATTTAGTATGCCACAAATGCCATTTAGCATGCCTTACTGGAATAACATGTTTGCACAAAGTATTCATTTTCATGTTAACCAAATGCCATTTAGCATGCCTTACTGGAATAATTCTGCAATGATGAATGGTTTCAAAGGTCTAACTCAAATGACAAAGGATGAATCTGAAACACCCAAGTCAAATAAGGTCAAACCTAAGAAACCAAAGAAAAAGGCTAACAGGGTAGGACCAAGGAACCTTGGGTACCAAAATCAACTTGATTTGATTTTGATGTGTGCAGGGAAACAAAAAGAATCTTTGGTATCTGGATAGTGGTTGGTCAAGGCATATGACTGGAGATTCTACCCTGCTCACTGGTTTTAGAGAAAGAGCTGGCCCTAGTATTACCTTTAAAGATGACATCAAAGGTTATACTGTGGGATATGGCTTGATTTCAAAAGATAATATCATCATTGAAGAGGTTGCCCTAGTGGATGGTCTCAAACATAATTTGTTGAGTATCAGCCATCTTTGTGATAAGGGAAACCTGTGTTACCCTTATCAGTTACTAACAAGAATCCTGTGTTGTGACTAACAAGAAGAGCAACAAAGTGGTTCTCACAGGAGTGAGAAAAGGGAATGTGTATCTAGATGACTTCAACTCAACAAATGCAGAATCTGTAACTTGTCTTCTCAGTAAAGCAAGTCAAGATGAAAGTTGGCTATGACATAAGAAGCTGTCCCATATAAACTTCAAAACCATGAATGAGCTAGTCAAGAAAGAATTGGTTAGAGGTATTCCTCGAGTAGAGTTTTCAAAGGATGGATTGTGTGATGCCTGCCAGAAAGGAAAGCAGATTAAAGCATCATTCAAAAAGAAGCTTGAATCATCTATTGAAGAACCTTTAAAGTTACTTCACATGACTTGTTTGGACCAGTAAATGTGTTATCTATCTCAAAGAAGAGATATTGCCTAGTAATTGTGGATGATTTTTCAAAGTTCTCTTGGACATATTTTCTAAAGTCCAAAGATGAGGCTAGTGAAATCATCACCAATCACATAAGGCAAGTTAACAATCATCCTGACTTCAAGGTTAGAAGAATCAGGAGTGACAATGGAACTGAGTTTAAGAATTTTGTGATGAGAGTGTTTTGTGAAGAGTATGGAATCATGCATGAGTTTTCTGTAGCAAGAACTCCATAAAAAATGGTGTAGTGTAAAGGAAGAAATGATCACTCATTGAAGCTGCAAGAACTATGCTTGAAGAATCAAGGCTGCCAACTTACTTTTGGGTAGAAGCTGTGAATACATCATGTTATACTCAGAATATCTCCTTGATCAATCAAGCAAAAGGCATGACTCCATATCAGATATTCAAGAATAAGAAGCCAACTCTAAATTTTCTTAATGTCTTTGGATGCAAATGCTACATTCTAAGGAATCAAACTGAACAACATGGAAAGTTTGATGCTAAAGCAGATGACGGAATTTTTGTTGGATATGCTTTTAGAAAAGCATATAGAGTCTACAATCTAAGAACAAACATTGTTATGAAATCTGTACATGTTGTGTTTGAAGATAAGAAGATTGAAGGAATAAAAGATGAAGGTTTCCATGATAGCCTCAAATTTGACAAAGTTGAGATGATCTGTGATGACAGTGATCAAGAAATAGTGGCTAAGGATAATGCAGAACAGACTATCTCCAATGATACACAAAATTCAGCATCAGTCGAGGTACAAAATGCATCATCCGTCGGTAGACAATCAGCTTCATCCGTCGGGATACAAAGTGCATCATCCGTCGGAACAATGAGAGAAGCTGAGAGTCAAAATAGATCACTTACAGAAAGAACTCCTTCTTCAAATCAAAGATCCACAAACTCAGGGGAAGTTTCTTCTAATCAAAACTCAGTCATACATCAAGACAACAATGAGGCCTCTTCATCAAGAGCTAATCTACCATAATAGAGAAAATGGACTAGAGATCACCCTTTTGAGCTCATTATTGGTGATGTATCTTCTAGAGTTCAAACAAGAAAAGCAACTCAAGAAGAATGTCTGTATATCAGCTTTCTTTTAAAGGAAGAGCCAAAGAAGGTAGAAGAAGCTCTGTTGGATCCTGATTGGGTTTTAGCTATGCAAGAGGAGCTAAACCAATTTGAAAGGAACAAGGTATGGAAGCTGGTACCAAAGCCTAAAGGAAAAAATCCAATTGATGCCAAATGGGTATTCAGAAACAAGATGGACAAAAATGGCATGGTTGTCAGGAACAAAGCTAGATTGGTTGCTAAGAGCTACTATCAACAAGAAGGAATAGATTTTGATGAAACTTTTGCTCCTGTTGCAAGACTTGAAGCCATCAGAATTTTCTTAGCCTATACAGCCCATGCCAATTTCAAAGTCTATCAAATGGATGTCAAAAGTGCCTTTCTGAATGGAGATTTGAAGGAGGAAGTCTATGTCATTCAGCCTCCTGGTTTTGAAGATACAAATTTTCCAGAATATGTCTACTATCTTTTGAAAGCACTTTATGGATTAAAGCAAGCACCTAGAGGCTGGTATGATACTTTGTCAAAGTTTTTCTTAGAAAATCACTTCACAAGAGGTACTGTTGACAAAACTTTATTCTTTAGAAATGTTAATGGCTCTAGTATACTTGTTTAAATTAATTTAGATGATATTATATTTGGCTCTATAGATGAAAAAGTTTGCAAAAAGTTTGCCATATTAATGCAAAGTAAGTATGAAATGAGCATGATGGGAGAACTAACTTACTTTCTTGATTTACAAGTTAAGCAAGTTAGTGATGGAATATTCATTAGTCAAACCAAATATATTTATGATCTTTTAAAGAAGTTTGATCTAATGGAATGCACATCTGCAAAAACTCCCATGGCCACTGCAACTAAACTTGAATTAAACACTACTTAAAAGTCTGTGGATAATTTCAAGCTATAGAGGCATGGGTGGCTCACTCTTGTACTTAATAGCTAGTAGGACAGATATAATGTTTGCTACTTGTCTTCGCCTAAGATTTCAGTCTGATCCTAGAGAGTCTCATTTAATAGCTATAAACAGAATTGTCAGATATCTCAAGGGAACACCAAAACTTGGCATTTGGTACCCTAGAGATTCTGGTTTTGATCTAACTGGTTATTCAGATACAGATTATGCAGGGTGCAAAATTGATTGAAAAAGCACTACAGGAACCTGTCAATTTCTAGGAAACAAGATAGTATCCTAGTTCAGTATAAAGCAAAATTCAGTCTCTACTTCTATAGCTGAGGCTGAATATATTGCTGCTGGCAGTTGCTGTGCACAAATTCTATGGATGAAAAACCAATTGTTGGACTATGGTCTGCAAGTGGACAGAATTCCTATTTTCTGTAATAACACAAGTGCAATTTCCATTATCGAAAATCCAGTATAGCATTCAAGAACAAAGCATATAGACATCAAGTATCACTTTATTAGGGAACATGTGATGAGTGGTACTGTGGAACTTCATTTTGTTCCAAGTGAGAAGTAACTTGCAGATATCTTTACCAAGCCACTTGATGAATCCACCTTCTCTAGGTTGGTAAGTGAGTTAGGTATGCTTAATTATTCTTAAATCATTTTTGAATATTTTTCAAGTTGAAATGCAGCCAAAAATTTGATTGATTTTTCTGTTTTGAGTGAAAATTTGGCTAAGTCAAAATCTGCATCTCGACGGATGTTTATCATCTATCAAATCTGATCATTCGTCGAGATAGAATAGACTGGTAAAAATCAATTACTTTTCTGGATTATTTTTAACCCGACGAATAACTGCTTTATTCCCATCCGTCGAATTGTCAACATCTTGGCCGTTAAAATTCTGAACATTATCCATCGGATTTACTTACAGTCTGTAAGTATATCACGACGGATAATTGAAAAAATTTTGACAGTTTATTTTTACTTTTAAAATGGCTATTTTGGGCAATTTTCATTGGGTCTTTAATTTTTACCTTTAATTTTTATCCCATTTTATCTGAGAATATATAAAAGCCTTATTCCAAGTTCATTTTAGCTTTTATCTTTCTCTATTGCAATTAACTGCTCTATTCTTCCTCAAAGCAAACCCTCTTTCTTTCTGCAATCTTTCTTGCTTAACAATGGCACCACTAGTCAAGATCATATCTCAGACATGATTTATTTATGAAAAGAACAACTTTGTGGCTCTTGTGAACAAAGAAATTCCAGCCTCTAAAGATTATCACAAAATGATGGATTTTGTGAAGGGATGCAAGCTTAACTATGCCATGCTGGAATCACCCACAATTTACTGTGAAGTTGTGGAGGAGATGTGGACTACTGCTATGTATCAGGAAACTGAGAAAATAATAACTCTCTCTATTAAAGGTAAGGAATTTTGCATTAACAGTGATACTATTCAAGCATGCTTTAAAATTCCTGATAACACTACTACTAAACCACACACATATGCTGATTTAGTTAGCTTAATTAATTCTATTGGCTATGCACTTCCTACCACTAAGTTAAGTGAGATTAGAAGGATAAGTCTTAGGAAATAGTGGAGTTATCTGTATGATGTAGTTATCACGGTATTTTCTGGTAAGATAAGCAATTTTGATTCTATCAATACCACCATGCTTAACATGCTCTACATGCTACTTACTGATAATTACTATAATTTTAGTGATGCTATCATGTTTGAGTTAGGTTACAAGTTAGGGGAGATCAAAAAGAGATCTAGAAATGTTTATTATGTTAGATGCTTTATGATTATTGCTAACCATATATGTGAGGACCTTGTAATTGAGAAACCAACCAACAAACTGGATTGTTGGGTTCAAGAAAGGAGAATAATTACAGATTTAAACAGAGGTGATCACCACAAGGAGGTGCCCCTTGTTTATTTTCCTATCATGGAGGGCCCTCAGGTAAGTGAGGTAAATGCTTCTGTCCCTACTCTTTCTACCTCTCAAGTTTCTTTTCCATTGACTGTGGGTATGGCATCTATGTCAATGACCCAACATATGCCTACCCAAGCCACAAAATTGAAACCTTTAAAATCCAAATAAAAGAAACCACACTCTGGTGTCTCTCAAAAGATGCCAGTTTCAAAATCTACCAAAAGCAAAGAGGGGAGTGTGAAGGTGGATATGATTGGTGAGGGACAGGGTAAACATAAAAGAAATCCTAAGAATAAGGATGGTGAGGTGAATGTACCCAAACCTAGCCATACCACAGTTTCTCAACAAACTCAAAAGGATGCTACTATTGAAACAAGCTCCCAACCAGGAGCACATGTCAAAAGGGACAGGGACACAGACTCACCCCAAACTTATACAAGAAAGAAGAAATCTAGAAAACTTGGGGATGCACAGGGAACACATACAGTGCAAACTGCAGCTAAAGACTCAGTCACTTCACCTTCTCAAACTCAGTTTGATGTGGCTCATATAAATATGGAGTCACAACCAAAATCTTTAACAATAGAAGCACCAAACACATAAAACTCTCCCACCAATTCTTTGGATGTGAATATGATTCACACATCAATCCCTGATTCTCCTTCTTTAACTATGTTGGAGAAGCCAAAACTCAGTACAAGTGAGCATCATCTTCTAGATGATTGGTTGGCTCACTTGCCAATTCTTTCAGGAACTATTGAGACTTTTGTGCCTAAATTATCATCAATCTGCACAAAGTCCATAATAGTTTCTACTCCAAACTCTATCATTTCTTCTATTCCGATGGATATTGTTCATCCGTCGGCTAGTGATTGTATCCCGACGGATGTGCCTAACAACAGCCATCCATCGGCTGTTCTTGTAATATCTGGGATATATCGTGTAATTATTTTTGCTATTATATAATTATTATGTGTGTTCAGTATCTATTCTGTGAGTTAATTGCTAAGTGTTATCTGTACTTGAATATTCAAAAATAATATTAATTGAGTATTTTAATTTTTATATGTCCAAAATAAAATATAGATAATTGTCATATCTTCCTAATTATTTTTATGTTGGTTTATGGATTTATAAGAATCATATGAAATTTCTAAAATCTTTTTCCGGGTAATTAAAATCTATTTTATAAAAACGGGAACCAACCGACGTCAACCGTTGTTACATTTTTGGAACCCGAAACTCGTTCGAGAACTCCTTTCTAACCTAATTGTAATATTCCGAGCATATTCCATGTTTCGACTTTTTCGATCCGGCTTACGGTTTGTCCTGCGCGGGTCCCGGCGCAACATTTTCGATACAATATTCGTTTCGGTAAATCAATAAAACCCGTATTTTCGATAAACGGGAGCTTTTTATTAAACTATCCCAATTATCACTTCGTAATACGTGTAACCAGGCGCTGAGACCAAGACCGCAGTACAAATTGTACTGATTTGGATAATTATCCCGAAAACCGATACCGTTTGGATCAGTTTTTACAAATAAAGGTACTGTTTTATATCCGAAATGATCCAACGGGATACAAATTTTTCATAATTATAAATAGCCTTTTACTGTATTTTATTTCGTATCAAAATCATTTGCAGATAGTTAATTATATAATTTTCAGAGAAAAGCCCTAATTTCTTAAAACTGTTCTAAGAATCAAACAGCAAAACGAAGGCGTTACTGATCTCTGTTTTTAAAGCTTGAGTAACCAAAACGAAGGATTTGAGGTGTTCTATCAGATTCTGAGCTTTGTTTCACTGCAGAAATCAAGGTTATTTTTTCTAAAAATTTATTTATTTTCAAATTTATTTTATTAAAAATATGAATTTTTGTTCGGATGATTGTTTGTATGATTTGATGATTGCATGTTGTAGAGCTTGTTTTCCTGATGATTTTCATATGTCATACGTCTGATTTGGAGTTCAATAACATGCTCAAAAGTGGGTTTAATTTTCGAATTTCAAAATTAGGGTTTATAACCCGTATGAATTTTCAATTGAAATTTGGGGGTTTTTGATTCAGGGGTTATTAACTGTTGATTTATAGTGGGTTGTGTTCCTTATAAAATTTGCAATCGATTGATATATAGCTCGTTAACAGAGGATGCTTGAATCGAAGGGAGTTGTGTTTTAAAAATTTGCGATGTTCGCCGGAAACCGGCGATGTTCTTGGCCAATTTCCGGCCAGAACAGGGATGATTAGAATGTTTTGAATGCATGAACAAGTTCCTGGTGTTGTGTAGTGTTGATCTGGAGGTGTTGGTGGGGTGAGGACGCCGGGATCGTCTTCTCCGGCCACCCCCGATTTTCCGGCGACTGAAACTGCAAAATTGCAGTTTAGTCCCTGTATTTTTGAAGATGGTGAAGTTTAGTCCCTGTAGTTTGCAAAGTTTTCAAAAATAGGATTCCTGTTTATAAAATGTTTAAAAATCATATTTCCTATTTATTTTTATTATAAAAATTCATTTTTAATTTCTGAAAATTCTGAAAATTATTATTTTAATTCTGAAAATTATTTTTAATTCACAAATAAATCTGAATTAATTAGTTAATTAATTTCAGTTAATTTATAATTGATTAATTGGTCAATTAATTCGAAAATTAATTGATTAATTGATTTAATTAATTATTAATTGATTTTAATTAGTTATTTAATTAGATTTAATTATTTAAAAATGATTTAAAAATTCTGAAAAATAGTTTCGAGCTTTAAAATATTATTCTAAATTATTTCCAAGGCTCGATAATTATTCTAAAATTATTTCGGAGCCAGAATGGGCCAACCGAACCCTGTTTATTATTTCGAAATTGATCCAACGACCCGTTTTAATTCCGAAAAATGTTTTAAAAATCATTTTAAATACCCGAAAGCATATTTATGACCCGAGACTTCTTTATAGATGATATGTCATTGATTACGTGATGTATTATGTGTTATACGTGACCTGTTGTTTGACTATCGATCTATATATTCGGTGTTTACTTGGTTATTGCATAGATTTCAATCCGTTAATCGGATTTGGGTAAAACGAAGGGTAGATAGAAGTATGTGTTGAATAGAATCCTGTGAGTTGATGATTGATAGATGCTTATGATATGTGAGCAGAAGAGGCAAGGCGTAGGAAAGGGAAACAGGTAGTTGAGGAGTAAGACGATTGAGATTGAAAGCAAGTGCAGGATAGTAAGCTAATATCAGGCAAGTGTTCTGAACTCTCTCGAGATATTGTAATTCTTGACAGTCTTGTTGACATTGCAAGTGCTTTGAAGCACGGAAACCTAAATCCTGATTTCAGTTATTGTTCTTGAGCTATGAACCATATTCTTTCTAATCCATTGATTATTGTATACCCAAACAAGAACCACAAATCTACGATACTACTCCACAAATACATACAAACTAAATACCAGACACTGAACTGAATTATTATATACTCAATCCATGATATCTTATGCTTTGAAAGACCAAATCCTTGAAACCCTGAAACGTTGTTTCCTTTGTTATCCAATTCTTTCATTACCCAGCATTCAAGCTTTGAAAGTACCT
The DNA here is from genome assembly GCF_009905375.1 of Apium graveolens. Classification (NCBI taxonomy): domain Eukaryota; kingdom Viridiplantae; phylum Streptophyta; class Magnoliopsida; order Apiales; family Apiaceae; genus Apium; species Apium graveolens. The sequence goes on from NC_133656.1 coordinate 215,462,611, forward strand.
TGTTGATCTTTACAAGGATTGAAACCCTTTCATTGTTAAACATTTATTGTTGTTAATGATTTCGGTTATTGTTTATTATTGCATATTCTGTTATTATGTTAGAATTGGATTGTTTTTATAAAATTGTGGACCAGATTCGTGGTCAGACCATATAATGGTCAAGTTAGGCCAATGTGTGCCTTGGATCCAGTAGTTAGAGCAATGCTGTGTGTCTTGCTCGGGGTTAGTGCGTGACTGATCAGCAGCCTAACCTTGGTTTTTAAATTAAAAGTATAATATCCAATTCTAAATCATAATCCATTGTTCACTTGATATCATAAACATATTCACCTGATGATCATTATTCTCAGTTTTGTCATTGTGACTTGCTGAGCTAGTTAGCTCATTTGTGTGATGTTGTTTATATTCTTTCCAGTTAAAAAGGAACCAGTTGGTAAAGAGGATCCCCAGTCCAGCGCGAGAGCTAGGGGTTCATGTTGAGAAAGCTGAGCTAGTAGGCTTCTTTTGGAATAATTTAAGTTTGTAAAAGTTTGTAATAATGTTTAATACTCAGTTTGAATTTGAAATAGTTGGGATTTGAACGGTTTGTAATATATAGTGTGTTTGGCTTGTGTGCATACTTTAACCTGTTGCGGTCCGTGGTGATTGGTAAGTAGGGTCATTACATATATTATTATTATCTTTATTATTGTTATAAGCAGGTTATAATTAAGGTGTTTGTGTGGACCCCAAACTTCTGACCCGGGTTTGGAGGGCGCCACAGGTTTGGTATCAGAGCTACAGGTTATAAGTCACTGACACAAGCCTAGGTTAACGGGAATGGGTAGAGGCTTAGGATTAGAAGTAAGGCATAGGATGATAGAACGTTGAGAGGTTGAGTGTTTCGGTATATCAGGTATTAGTGTAAATTACGTTATGGTACGAGATTCTTATATTACGATATGATTTCAGATAGCAGAGATGGCCGACTCTTTTATTCCCGTATCAGCTGATCACTCAGAGCCTTCAGTTGGAGCACCAGCATCGGATCCACGTCCTGTCATTCCACCAGCATTGGCTATTCTACCTCCACCGGTATTGCAGCCTGTACCATTGCAGGCTATTCCACCTCCAGGCATGAGGCCACCTGTCAGAGGACCCCCACCTGCTGATTCAGGCTTTACTAGTCATTCAGTCACAGGAGTACCTTTCCAGTTCTCTTCCTATCCTGTTCCATATCATCAGTTTGAGGCTTGCCTTATGGAGCAGCGATTCCTACAGGGTCAGATCCAGGAGTTATTGCATATCATGCGTACCAGAGAGATGGGGAGTGGTGAGAGGCGACTTAGGGAGAGGCTCCAGGCGTTTCGTAGAGCAGCTGCTGTGAGGATTGCTGAGGCTACACATGAGGACATCACCCCTGATTTCCTAGTGGAGTGGGCTAAGTGGGTTCTAGAGGAGCTTGAGGAGATAGGAGGTCCAGATTTGCCATGAGCCAGAGATTCTGAGATGGAGATACTGAGCAGTGTTGTATGGTTATGTAGTATGGATAGTAGTGTGTAGTGTGTATCAGAAGACTTTTGAGTTGTATTTATAGACTAGCGATACTGACTAGTGAGTAGGTTGTTGTACCCTTTTTGCTTTGACTTTCGAAGCGTCTTTACGCTTGTACTACCCTAAAACTTTTGATCTATATATATCAGTACCTTTTTCCTTTCCAACACTGTCATTTATTTTATCGCACCTGTTTTACCTTACCTTATTTATTGCACCAGTTATACCCTGTGATACAATGCGCCCTGTTTTCCATAACTGTTTATATTCTGTAAAGAAGCATGCAATTTATTTAGTCACAACTGTTTTCAAAAAGAAATATTTCTGTTTTGCAAAACTATTCTTTTATGTAAAAGATTAATTCAAAAGCTAAATAAGTTGATTGATTCTTTACAGAAAATGCCTCCCAGAAGAAATACCCGCACCAACACCCAGAATGAAGAAACCAACAACAATAATAACCAAGATGATACAACCCAGAATGTGAACCCAGGACCTATGGACCCAGCAATAGCCCAGATTCTTCAAATCTTGGCCCAACAAACAGTTCACCTGGCACAACAACAAAGACAGACCAATCCCCAGGTAACTTTCAAAACTTTTCAGATAATAAACCCACCAGAATTCAAGGGTTCCTTAGAGCCAATTGAAGCAAATGTTTGGTTAAAGGAAATAGAAAAGGCATTTGCCTTAGTGAAAGTGAAAGAGGAACAGAAGGTTGAGTTTGCAAGTTACTATCTGAAGAATGAGGCCACCTATTGGTGGGAAATGGTAAAGACACTGGAAGGCACAGATGTTATTAGTTGGGAAAGGTTCAAGGAATTGTTTTTAGAAAAGTATTTTCCTCAGTTTGTTCAGGATCAAATGGAGCTAAAGTTTTTAGAGTTAAAATAAGGGAATATGTCGGTAACAGATTATGAGGGGAAGTTTGAGGAATTGTCAAGGTATGTGCCGTCGTATGTTGATACTGATCGAAAGAAAGCTAAGAGATTCCAGCAAGGCTTGAAGCCATGGATCAGGGGGAAGGTAGCTATTTTTGAATTGAATACCTATGCCGGGGTTGTACAGAAGGCTATGATCGCAGAGACAGAGAGTGAGATGTTCCAGAAAGATAAGGAAAGCAAGAAAAGGAAAGTTGAGGGAAGTGAGGGTCAGTCACAAACAGGGAAGTTTCCAAATTTTAAGAAGGGCAAGTTTTAGCCAGGGAGAAATTTTAATTTCAGGAGACAAAATGCAGGAGACGGAGGCCAGGGCAATCGTCCAGCTAATGTGAATCCGCCGAATCAGTTGAGATTGACTTTTCCAGATTGTCAAGTATATGGAAAGAAGCATGGAGGAGTTTGTAACAAGTTGAATGTGGTATGTTTTAAATGCAACCAGAAAGGGCACTACTCGAGGGAGTGCCGAAATCAGCCAGCAAGAGAGTCAGCAAATAAAGATCAACCTATCCGGAATCCAGCAGTGAAAGTTCCAGTCATTGGATTTACATGCTTTAAATGTGGGAAGCCAGGACATATGGCCAGGGATTGCAAGACACCAGCCCCAGTTAGTAATGCATTGAGAATTATGGGATCTACCCCAACAGTGAATGAGACTCCGATGGCTAGAGTTTTTGACATGTCGGTGAAGGATGCGATCCAGGATACGGATCTCGTGGCAGGTACGCTTAATGTGAACTCTTTATGTGCCAAAGTGTTAATAGATTCGTGAGCAACTCGATCGTTTGTTTCACAAGTTTTTGTTAGTAAATTAAATTGTCCAGTTGAGTGCTTAAATGAAATAATGACTGTGGAGTTAGCAAATCAAGAACGTGTAGCTGTGAATCAAGTTTGTGAGAATTGTGAGGTTGAGATTTTTGGTAGTAAGTTTTGTGTAGATTTGATACCATTTAAGTTAGGAGAATTTGATGTGATATTAGGGATGGATTGGTTATCTAAGCATGATGCTCAGATAGATTGTCGAAATAAGAAAGTAATGGTGAAAATGCCAGATGAAAGAATAGTAACGTTCAAAGGTCAGAAACAAGTAAAGAAGTTCTTAACGATGATTCAAGCCAAGAAGTTACTACGGCAAGGATGCGAGCATTTCGTAGCATACGTGATTGACAAAAGTCAGGAGCCAGCAAAACATGAAGATATCCCAGTAGTGAATGAATTTCCAGACGTATTTCCCGACAAATTGCCAGGACTTCCTCCAGATAGAGAAATTGAATTTGCGATCGACTTAGCACCTGGAACAGAACCAGTATCCAAGGCCCCGTACAGAATGGCGCTTGTTGAGATGAAAGAGCTAGCAAAGCAATTGCAGGAATTGTTAGAGAAAGGAGTAATCAGACCCAGCGTATCCCCGTGGGGTGCACCGGTATTATTTGTCAAGAAGAAAGATGGAAGCATGAGACTGTGCATCGACTATAGGGAACTCAACAAGTTGACAATCAAGAATAAGTATCCGTTACCCAGAATTGATGATTTGTTTGACCAATTGAAGGAAGCCAAGTATTTCTCCAAGATCGATTTAAGATCGGAATATCATCAACTAAAGATCAAACCAGAAGATATACCAAAGATAGCTTTCAGAACAAGGTATGGACATTACGAGTTTTTAGTGATGTCTTTTGGATTGACCAACGCCCCAGCAGCGTTTATGGACCTGATGAACAGAATTTTCAAGGAATATTTGGACAAGTTCGTTATAGTATTTATAAACGATATTTTAATCTATTCAAAGACGGAGGAGGATCATGCGGAACATTTAAGGACAACTTTGGAGATTTTAAGGAAAAAGAAGTTATATGCTAAATTGTCGAAGTGTGAGTTTTGGCTACAAGAAGTTCAGTTCTTAGGACACATAGTCAGTAACGAAGGGATCAAAGTGGACCCGGCAAAGATCGAAGCAATTACGAATTGGGAGAGACCGAGAACATCCACTGAGGTAAGAAGTTTCTTGGGATTGGCAGGATATTATCGACGATTCATTCAGAATTTCTCAAGGATTGCCACACCATTAACAAAGCTTACATGAAAGAATGAAAAGTTTATATGGAATGACAAGTGCGAAGAAAGTTTTTAGGAATTGAAGCGGAGATTAATCACAACACCTGTGTTGTCACTTCCACACGATCAAGGGAATTTCGTAATTTATAGCGATGCTTCCTACAAAGGATTAGGATGTGTTCTTATGCAGCACGACAAGGTGATTGCGTATGCGTCAAGGCAATTGAAACCACACGAACAAAAGTATCCTACTCATGACTTGGAGCTAGCAGCTATAGTTTTTACTTTGAAGATTTGGAGACATTATTTGTATGGAGAAAAGTGTGAGATTTTCACGGATCACAAAAGTTTAAAATATATATTTACCCAGAAGGAACTTAATATGAGGCAAAGGAGATGGTTAGAATTGATCAAGGATTATGATTGCTCGATTAATTATCATTCCGGTAAGGCGAACGTGGTGGCAGACGCATTAAGTCGGAAGGAAAAGTTAAATGAGTTATCAGTACCTGAAGATATATATAAGGAATTTCAGAAATTGGAATTGGAAATTAGAGTTTGCGAACCTGAGGAAGCGAAAGTGTACAGTATGACTTTTCAGCCAGAGTTGTTGGAGAAAATAAAGAAATGTCAGAAAGATGTAATGGATCAAGATATAAATCGTTTGGTAGTTGAAGAATTATGCACGCAGAAGGATGATCAAGGCATTTTGAGATTTTCATCTAGAATCTGGATTCCACCAGTGACGGAGTTAAAAAATGAAATTTTACAAGAAGCACATAGTTCAAGATATTCCATCCATCCAGGGAGTACCAAAATGTACAGAGATTTAAAGAAGAATTATTGGTGGCCAGATATGAAGAGAGAAATTGCGGAATGGGTTAGCAAATGTTATACCTGTCAGAGAGTTAAAGCAGAGCATCAAAGACCAAGCGGATTGCTACAGCCATTGGAGATTCCAGAGTGGAAGTGGGAACATATTACCATGGATTTCATAGTTGGATTACCAAGGACAAGGGCTAATCATGATGCCATTTGGGTTATAGTGGATAGACTTACCAAGTCAGCTCATTTTCTGCCTATAAATGAAAGATTTTCGCTCAACAAGTTGGTCCATATGTACCTAAAAGAAATTGTAGTTCGCCATGGAGTTCCAGTGTCTATCGTATCTGATCGAGATCCAAGGTTTAATTCAAGATTCTGGAAGAGTTTTCAAGAATGTTTGGGAACAAGACTGAATATGAGTACAGCTTATCACCCCCAAACGGATGGCCAAAGTGAAAGAACGATCCAGACAATCGAGGATATGTTACGTGTTTGTGCGATTGATTTCAAAGGAAGTTGGGACGAACATTTACCTCTGGTAGAGTTTGCTTACAACAACAGTTATCATGCCAGCATTGGAATGCCACCCTATGAAGCCCTTTATGGACGCAAATGTAGATCTCCAATATATTGGGATGAAGTAGGAGAACGCAAGATACTTGGACCTGAACTGGTACAGCAGACAAAGGAAGTTGTTGAACTTATCCAGAAAAGATTAATAGCCGCTCAAAATCATCAGAGGAAATATGCAGACCAATCAAGGAAAGACATGGAATTTGAAGAAGGAAGCTTGGTATTACTGAAAGTATCACCATGGAAAGGACTAACGAGGTTTGGAAAGAAAGGGAAGCTAAGACCAAGATATGTCGGACCTTTTGAGATCCTAAAGCGCGTTGGCAAAGTAGCTTATGAATTGGCGTTACCTCCGCACATGGAGCACATTCACAATGTTTTTCATGTATCGATGCTCAAGAAATATAATCCAGACTCCAGGCATGTAATAGAATATGAGCCAATAGAGCTTCAGACAGATTTATCATATGTAGAGAGTCCGATAGAGATTCTAGAGACAAGAGAGAAAGTATTGAGAAATAAAGTGGTAAAGTTAGTAAGAGTATTGTGGAGAAACCCAAAGGTTGAAGAGTCAACCTGGGAGTTAGAAAGTGATATGAGAGAAAAGTACCCTCATTTGTTTTCTTAGAGATTCTGAGGACAGAATCCTTTTAAAGGGGGAAGGATGTAATATCCGGGATATATCGTGTAATTATTTTTGCTATTATATAATTATTATGTGTGTTCTGTATCTATTCTGTGAGTTAATTGTTAAGTGTTATCTGTACTTGAATATTCAAAAATAATATTAATTGAGTATTTTAATTTTTATATGTCCAAAATAAAATATAGATAATTGTCATATCTTCCTAATTATTTTTATGTTGGTTTATGGATTTATAAGAATCATATGAAATTTCTAAAATCTTTTTCCGGGTAATTAAAATCTATTTTACAAAAACGGGAACCAACCGACGTCAACCGTTGTTACGTTTTTGGAACCCGAAACTCGTTCGAGAACTCCTTCCTAACCTAATTGTAATATTCCGAGCATATTCCATGTTTCGACTTTTTCGATCCGGCTTACGGTTTGTCCTGCGCGGGTCCCAGCGCAACATTTTCGATACAATATTCGTTTCGGTAAATCAATAAAACCCGTATTTTCGATAAACGGGAGCTTTTTATTAAACTATCCCAATTATCACTTCGTAATACATGTAACCAGGCGCTGAGACCAAGACCGCAGTACAAATTGTACTGATTTGGATAATTATCCCGAAAACCGATACCGTTTGGATCAGTTTTTACAAATAAACGTACCGTTTTATATCCGGAATGATCCAACGGGATACAAATTTTTCATAATTATAAATAGCCTTTTACCGTATTTTATTTCGTATCAAAATCATTTGCAGATAGTTAATTATATAATTTTCAGAGAAAAGCCCTAATTTCTTAAAACTGTTCTAAGAATCAAACAGCAAAACGAAGGCGTTACCGATCTCTGTTTTTAAAGCTTGAGTAACCAAAACGAAGGATTTGAGGTGTTCTATCAGATTCTGAGCTTTGTTTCACTGCAGAAATCAAGGTTATTTTTCTAAAAATTTATTTATTTTCAAATTTATTTTATTAAAAATATGAATTTTTGTTCGGATGATTGTTTGTATGATTTGATGATTGCATGTTGTAGAGCTTGTTTTCCTGATGATTTTCATATGTCATACGTCTGATTTGGAGTTCAATAACATGCTCAAAAGTGGGTTTAATTTTCGAATTTCAAAATTAGGGTTTATAACCCGTATGAATGTTTTCAATTGAAATTTGGGGGTTTTTGATTCAGGGGTTATTAACTGTTGATTTATAGTGGGTTGTGTTCCTTATAAAATTTGCAATCGATTGATATATAGCTCGTTAACAGAGGATGCTCGTTAAAAATAATTCCGAAAATTATTTTTAATTCACAAATAAATCTGAATTAATTAGTTAATTAATTTCAGTTAATTTATAATTGATTAATTGGTCAATTAATTCGAAAATTAATTGATTAATTGATTTAATTAATTATTAATTGATTTTAATTAGTTATTTAATTAGATTTAATTATTTAAAAATGATTTAAAAATTCTGAAAAATAGTTTCGAGCTTTAAAATATTATTCTAAATTATTTCCAAGGCTCGATAATTATTCTAAAATTATTTCGGAGCCAGAATGGGCCAACCGAACCCTGTTTATTCTTCTGAAATTGATCCAACGACCCGTTTTAATTCCGAAAAATGTTTTAAAAATCATTTTAAATACCCGAAAGCATATTTATGACCCGAGACTTCTTTATAGATGATATGTCATTGATTACGTGATGTATTATGTGTTATACGTGACCTGTTGTTTGACTATCGGTCTATATATTCGGTGTTTACTTGGTTATTGCATAGATTTCAATCCGTTAATCGGATTTGGGTAAGACGAAGGGTAGATAGAAGTATGTGTTGAATAGAATCCTGTGAGTTGATGATTGATAGATGCTTATGATATGTGAGCAGAAGAGGCAAGGCATAGGAAAGGGAAACAGGTAGTTGAGGAGTAAGACGATTGAGATTGAAAGCAAATGCAGGATAGTAAGCTAATATCAGGCAAGTGTTCTGAACTCTCTCGAGATATTGTAATTCTTGACAGTCTTGTTGACATTGCAAGTGCTTTGAAGCACGGAAACCTAAATCCTGATTTCAGTTATTGTTCTTGAGCTATGAACCATAATCTTTCTAATCCATTGATTATTGTATACCCAAACAAGAACCACAAATCTACGATACTACTCCACAAATACATACAAACTAAATACCAGACACTGAACTGAATTATTATATACTCAATCCATGATATCTTATGCTTTGAAAGACCAAATCCTTGAAACCCTAAAACGTTGTTTCATTTGTTATCCAATTCTTTCATTACCCAGCATTCAAGCTTTGAAAGTACCTTGTTGATCTTTACAAGGATTGAAACCCTTTCATTGTTAAACATTTATTGTTGTTAATGATTTCGGTTATTGTTTATTATTGCATATTCTGTTATTATGTTAGAATTGGATTGTTTTTATAAAATTGTGGACCAGATTCGTGGTCAGACCATATAATGGTCAAGTTAGGCCAATGTGTGCCTTGGATCCAGTAGTTAGAGCAATGCTGTGTGCCTTGCTCGGGGTTAGTGCGTGACTGATCAGCAGCCTAACCTTGGTTTTTAAATTAAAAGTATAATATCCAATTCTAAATCATAATCCATTGTTCACTTGATATCATAAACATATTCACCTGATGATCATCATTCTCAGTTTTGTCATTGTGACTTGCTGAGCTAGTTAGCTCATTTGTGTGATGTTGTTTATATTCTTTCCAGTTAAAAAGGAACCAGTTGGTAAAGAGGATCCGCAGTCCAGCACGAGAGCTAGGGGTTCATGTTGAGATAGCTGAGCTAGTAGGCTTCTTTTGAAATAATTTAAGTTTGTAAAAGTTTGTAATAATGTTTAATACTCAGTTTGAATTTGAAATAGTTGGGATTTGAACAGTTTGTAATATATAGTGTGTTTGGCTTGTGTGCATACTTTAACCTGTTGCGGTCCGTGGTGATTGGTAAGTAGGGTCATTGCATATATTATTATTATCTTTATTATTGTTATAAGCAGGTTATAATTAAGGTGTTTGTGTGGACCCCAAACTTCTGACCCGGGTTTGGAGGGCGCCACAGTTCTAACTACTACCCCGATGGATGTTCCTCATCCGTCGGTACTCCCTACACAAGCTGAATTTTCAACAATTGTTATAAGTGTAGATGAGATAGTGGTTATGCAATCACTCCTAGGATTGAGGGAAGGGAGTGAACAGAGTGAGAGGCTGAGTTGATCTCAGGAAAAAGAAGAGGAAAAAAGAGAAAATATGCAGGCTATTTCTTCCAGCCTGGAAAAAGTTAGTGAGGTAAGGTCCACCTTAGTAGGTGAAGGTGAGGGTGTAAGGGTGGTGAGCCACGGGGAGCCCTTGATGCAAGAATATAGAAAAAATGAGATAAATGCAGGTACTGAAATTTGGAAAGAGCCCATTGCAAGTGAGTTGATGGATGTCAATGAGGCTGAAAAGAAATAACTAATTCAGCAAGAATATCAAGCTGTCTTAGATTCTGTTTCTTATGAAGCTGAGGCATTTACTCACCCTATTTCAGCTTATCAAGTTATAGATGAACAGGACAATGTGGCTGCTGAAAGAATGATAAATTTAGTGCATACAACAGCCTCCATGCAAAGAGTCAAAGATGTCATCTCATCCATGCCACCCATAGCTGGTGATGATGTTGATTATGAAACTGGTGGTTCTGAAGATATATTTGGGGATGAAGATGATGATGAGGAAGAGTTTATGAACATAGGGGGAGAAGCAGGCCCTAGCTCCAGGTCAAACATTCTATCTTGGGTGTTTTCCAAAGAATGTGATGAGTAATATTTCAAGTCTACTCTCTTTCATATCGTTCAACAAACTCAGACAGCTCTTCAAGCTACAGCAAATGCCAACAACAAAAAGCTTCTTCAATCATATCTCGATTCTCTTCAACTGCACCAAATTCAATCTCTTCAACACAATCTAGATGTCACTGCAATTAAAACAGAAATTGATCAAGTCAAGAAGGATATTCTGAGAGACTGGATGCCAAATTTCCCAACACTACCATGCTTGGCATCACCAGACGACTACGGAAAAACTCTAATCTAGCTAGCAAAGTGGACTCCTTAGACATAAGACTCAAAACTTTGGAAGCTTCCATTACTACAATCCATTTACATCAAGCTCAAAAAACTCAGTTGCTTCAAAAGCTAGTGGTTGCACAGACTTCTACCTCCACTCAACTTGATGCTTAAAAAAAGGGGAGAAAGACTCAATTGTGCCAGTTAGCCAAGAGGAGCCAATAAGTGAGGGGGAGAATGTGCTAAACATACAATTCAGTCAAGTAATTGTGCCAGGAATTACTATTCCTAAGCCACCAGTCTTGGACATCATTGATTTGATCCAGATAGCAGCTGCTAAGTTGGAATCAAATGAAAAATTCAAGAAGCTTAATGTTGCAACAGTTGAGAAGGAACTAGATGACAAATGGAAGAAAATTGATGAAGAGATAGTAAAGAAGTTTGGTCCAATTGAGAAGAAAGACAAGGTCTTTCTCACTTCTCTCAATTGAGACAAATTTCTGTAAATGAAATGAGTCTGGGTAATTTGTAAAAGGGACAAACTTCATGTAGAAAGTCTCCAAAATCCAAATTAGTTTTGAAGCCCAAAAGAAATTATCCAAAGTCATCTGACAAGAATCCCTTGGACCCTATGTTTGAGACTCCAAGACCAGATGAAAAGAAGCTGTTGGCAAGGTCCGTTGCATTCTTCAAAGATCCAACTGATTCTATGCTAAAGAAAAGAATTGCTAAGATCTTCAGGAATGGGAAAGAAATCTGTGTGGTGGCCGGACACCCTCAGTTTGCAGAAGCCAAGAAGGAAGAAAAGGAGATAATCAAGCAAGAAAAGAAGCAAGCTGCTTTAGATGCTAAGAAGCTCAAATAGAAGAAAAAGCAAGCTGCTATAGTAGCCAAGCTTCAAGCTGTGAAAACTGTAACTGAGATTTCAAATACAAAATCTTTCCCAAAAGAAGACTGGATTTCAATGATGATAAGATGGAAGATTACATTCTCAACCAGTCTACATCTACAACTCAAATATCCAAGCGCACAGTGGTGCAGGATAAATTTAAGGTGGATCCTATAAAGAACTTTCACGGTGAGCCAATAATTCCCAAGGATGAGCCTATAGACTATGATAGTTTGCCTCTTCCTGAGCTTAATTTACCAATCTTCAACAAATTAAAGAAGACAAAGACAAGAGCAATCAAGAAGGTTAAGCCTGTGAAACTCAAAACCAAAACCTTAACCACAACTCAACCAACTATCAACAAGAGAGATCTTCTATATATCTGTGACATCAAGGAGTTTTTAGATATAAATCTCTACATGGATGAACTAGAAGAAGTGAGAGCAATTGATGCTCACAGGAGTCTCCCGGAAAGACTGGTGTTCAAATACAAGGGTGGAAAAGAGATCATATGGCCCCTTCACAGGATTCTTTAAGAAAGTTGTTCTGTTTTGATAAAGATCTTCTCATCATTCAAGAAAATTTTTGGATTCAATGTGACTACCAAAAGAATGATTCTAAAGAAGATAGAAGAACTAAGAAGCAGCAAAGCCTCAAATGCACTCCCAAGGACTCTATCAATTCCCTTCACAGGAAATATGAGGCCTTACTGGATGATGGAATTCATGGATGAAAAGGGTGTTAGAAGATTCTTCAGGCTGGATGACCAATTGAGCATCTCAAGCAATGAGACTCTATTGGAAATGCAAGAAAATCTAGATTTATCAAATGTTGAAGAACATGAATTTCACAGACAACTCCAAAATCAAATAGAAGAGAACAACAGGAAGCTTGGGAAGAAATCAAGACAATCAAGGAAATAGATCACATTTGCTCAGACTAGAGGAGCACCTTGAAAATGATTGTGATAACTCTTTGTACACTTTACTTGGTTCAATTTTCAAATAAATTGTAGCACTTACAAGTTTTAACTACCATAATTCAATCTGTATATTTAGAGTGTTTTGTCATCATCAACTTTCTCTTAATTTATGGCTACAATTCTAGTAGACATAAATTGAGGGAGATTGTTAGGAATTTATTGTGAACTTGATGATAAGTTGAACAAAACACCTTAGTAGATTTAACTTAGTGTTTTTGTAGCTCTCGACGGATGTTCTATAATAGTCCCGACGGATGAACTTTATAGTCCCGACGGATGATAACTTAACATCCATCGAGAGTGTAGCTTATGTAATAATAAGTCTTGTAGCACATGCCTGCAAACAACAATATATTAGTGGATGCTGTAGGATTCTTTAAGTCATGTTGACTACTAGATTGATATGCAGAATAGGTTGGCTAATTGTAAATATAAGATGTCTTGTAATTCTGTATAAGTGAAATAGAGTCAAGTGACAGAAAGGCTCCCGACGGATGATCTACAAAGGCTCCCGACAGATAATCAACAAGGCTCCCGATGGATGACCAACATAGTCCCGACGGATGATCATATTCAAAATAGCAGTTGACAGTGACAACACAGTCACATGCGTCGGGTGTTTGTAAATGGAATGCGGCAGCCACATTACAGGATTTAGAGAACAAAGAAGCATTACCATTTCCATGCAATTATGAAGATATTCAAAGATGCTGGATAGAGTAATAAAGTAGCATGAAATTAGACTAGAAACAATTTTTGTTTTACTTGTTTGTCTTTTTATCATGTAATTTGGGAGTATATAAACCAAGTGTAGCAAGTAGAACAAACAATAAGCAAGCATTATTTTTCAGAGAGATAGATAAAGCTGAATCTGTTAAGCATCTCTTTGTAATTTTGTAAGTTACTCGTAAGCAACTGTGTGCTATTCAAGCATCATAGGGTTCTCATCTTTATATATATATATCTGGTGGATAAGTTCAAATCCACTAGAAAGTTTTAAGGCCTTGTGTTTTATTGCTTTGTGTTTTGATTTTCATTTTACTTTCATTCCTCACTTCTTGCAAAATCAAACACAATTATATATTAAGTAAGAACATTCTTAAAATCAGGAAAAGAAGTCATAATTACATTCGACCCCCTCTATAATTCTTGTTGCATTGATTGGGAATAAAAATAATATATTTGTCTGAATTGTCGTTAAAAACTTTCTATCCTACTTCTTCCCTCAAAAAATTACTTCATTATTGTCTTTGGATTTTAACTTCACATTTTTATTCTTACATTCAATATGCGCATCGTGGTCAGATAACCAATCCATCCCTCGTATAACTACAAATTCTTCTAACTTAAAAGGTATTAAGTTGGCAAAAAAGTGACAACCTTCTATTACGACATCACAACTAGGACAAATCATATTGACAATAACTCTTTCCTGATTCGCAATTTCAATAACCAAATTAGATTCTAAAGGATATGTAGCACATTTTAATCTATCAACAAAATTTTCAGATATAAAAAATCTAGTAGCTCCAGAATTCGTTAATACTTTGGCCTCTACAGAATTTATAGCAAGAGTACTTGCTACCACATCCACGTCCTAGACATCATCTTTTATTATCATATTAAAAGTTCGTGCCCTTGGTTGGACTGATTTGGCTGGTGGAGGCGGTAGTCCAGCAATCCTAAGAACATTAGCCTTTTAATAGATTCCTTATAATTCCTCGCCATGTGACCAACCGCATTTAAAACAAGTCACCTCTAATTTTCCTGAGATATTAGTACATTCGGATGAACAATGGCCCTTCTGAATGCACTTAAAACAAGTAATGTTTAGCTTGTTGTACTTCTCGTGGTGCCTCTTTCGACAAACCTTCCAATCCTGAAATGGAGGCCTATTGGCTCTCACTGGTTGAACTGATCTATGAAAGTGGTTCTTTTGATTTCCATTTCCTGGCTTAAAATTATGGAACTTCTGACTCTAATTCCCAACATTTCTTGCAAACTTTCCTCTGAATTTCGAACTTCCCCAATCTTGATCCGAATCTTCTATTTTCCTTTTCTTCCATTCATTTTCCCTTTTTGTTGCCTCTCTTTCTCCTTTAACAATCATTACTTTCTGTACAACTACATCATAAGTTCGTATCTCAAGAAGAGCCACTTGACTTCGAATCCACGACTTAAGTCCTTGAAATCTCTTTGCCTTCTTTGCTTCTATATTCACATATTCTGGCACAGACCTTGCCAATTTAGAAAACTTAACTTCGTACTCGGATACCGACATATTCTTCTGTCTCAACTACAGAAATCTTAACTTTAACTGCTCTTGCATATATCTTGGTAGGTACTTTTCTAAAAATAATTCCGTGAACTTCTTCCAGGTTATAACTTCATCTTATTGCAATGCTTTGGTAGACTCCCACCAAAAGCTTGCTTCATCCTTAAGGTAATAACTCACATACTTCATCTTTTTTTCATCTTTAACCTCAGATAATTCAAAGGCTTTTTGCATTTCTCTTAACCAGAACTGTGCTTTAATTGGATCTGATAATCCTACAAACTCTGGGGGATGAGCAGATTAGAAGGTTTTGAAATTACCAATTCTGGGTCTTAGGGTTGTTGTTGAGTAGCATTTCTGACACTTTATTACGCTCCGTAAAGCTTTGAATTGGTGCATTTATACTCAAGTTTTTGGTGTTTTAATGTGTTTCTAGTGTTTTTGCATTTTCAGGCATTCTCCAGGTGATCAGGTGAATTAGCATTGTTTTGGTGCTAATTTTGTGTTAGGAAGGTGTTGGAATAAAAGCTCTTAGAAAGCCGGCTCGAATCAGCAAGGAAAATGAAGAAGTCAGATTTTTATACAGGAGGTCAGCGCGCCCGTGCTGTAATAGTAGCGCGCGGCCGCACCCGAAGTCCAGAAACTCAGCGCGCCCGTGCTGGTCAAGCGCGCGCCCGCGCCAGGTCGAGAACATAAATTCTGATTCTATTAGGATTTTGATCTAGAAGACTTCTACTCTGCATGGGGCTGCTATATATACAAAAATAAGCTCATTTTTCAGAGAGAGACATACGAGAGCACAAGGAGAAGGAGAAAAGAAGACCATTTTAGCACAATTCAACCAAGGCGAAGAAGACCTAGCTTTAACTTGTGATTCTTTGTTTAAGTTGTAACATTGGATGCTAGTTTTCTTATTCTTGAACCTATACTCTTGTTTTGTACTTTGTTTATTATTTGTTTATAAAGACTACGTTTATTATACCATGCTTTCATCGGAACCCACATTGATGATGAGTCCGATTATGGGCTAATCGTTATCGTGGGGTTCTAACGGATTTATTTATGGATTTCTTTAGTTGATTCATTTCGATGCCTTAATGTGTGGTGATGGTATGATATCCTAGTATTGGTTGTGCGTATTCGTCTTATGAGCATCACGAACTTATAAGATAGTGTGTTAATTCTTAATGAAGCGAAAGTGAATTTAAGGATTTAGAACTTGCCATGCTAGCATAGGTTCATGTGTTATTGTTATGCATGATTCGTAGGTAATTTTAACCATCTTATTTGCCCTATGTAATCATGATAGATAACTTGTGCATTAAACCGTTATGTTGTCAAATTCTATAGACATATAGGGTCTCAATATTTGGTTTTTATTCAGCTTCTATCTCTTTTTTGGATGTCTGGTTGTATGATATTCGTGCAACGAAAGTTGGCGTTTATCAGTTTTGTGTTATCTGATTAGTGTCATCACCATTACATGCTAAGGTTAAGAATGAAAAGGTTATTGAATGAAGTATCTAATGAGGTTAGAATCCCATGTTTGTCATATATATTAATTCAACCATTCTTATTCTCTTAGTTATAATTGTTAGCTTAAGTTTAGTTAAAAGCAATCTCAATTTGTTAATCGTCTTAGCATTGGATAATAACCATACATTATTGCATAGGTGCATAAATTGAGCATTAACCTAAACCAGTCTATGTGGGAATGAATCTGATTTATATCTTATACTACTTGTGAATGCGTATACTTGCGTGTATTTTAGCGCGTGTTTAGCGACTAACAAGTTTTTGGCGCCGCTACCGGGGACTCGGTGTTAATTTTTAGTTAATGTATTTGTCATCGGCGGTCATTAAAGTTCATTGACTCAGACATTGTTACTTATCTGTTTTCTTATCTTATTTCAGGTACTTTAGTGAGCGTGTATGCATACGTGTTCGCGGTTTAGTAAGAGAACTCTGGATAAAGCCGAGGAAGAAGTTGTAGTGGTTCGAAAGGAAGTTTTTGAGGATGAAAAGAAGGTAGAAGAAGAAGAGAAAATCAAGGAACCAGTTTTAGTAGTGATGGGAGATCAAGCAGAAATTTCTAAGGCTTTGATGGACTACTCTCAGCCTAAGATCAATGATATTCAGTCAAGCATCATCAGGCCAGCCATCTCGGCTAACACTTATGAGATCAAGTCAAGCATGATTCAGATGATACAGAACTCAGTTTAGTTTGGGGGTTCTTCTACAGAAGACCCCAACATGCACATCAGGGATTTTATCGAGATCTGTGACATTTTCAAGTTCAATGGTGTGACTGAAGATGCTATTAAATTATGACTCTTCCCATTCTCTCTGAGAGATTAAGCTAAGTGCTGGTTACATTCTCTACCACCAGGGTCAATTACTACTTGGGAAGATCTTGCTCAAAAGTTTCTCACTAAATTCTTCCCTATGGCAAAGGCTGCTACAATCAGGAATGCTCTTACTCAGCTTGCTCAGTAAACTGGAGAATCTCTGTGTGAGGCTTGGGATCGATATAAGGAGATTCTAATGAAGTGCCCACACCATGGCATGCCTGATTGGATGATTATAATTTGTTTCTATAATGGATTGGGTGCTACTTCTAGACCAATGCTCGATGTAGCATCAGGAGGAGCCCTGTGGGCTAAGAGCTACAATGAATCTTATGAATTGATCGAACTGATGGCTGCTAATGAATACCAGTATCCTTCTCAGAGACTGACTCAGGGGAAAGTAGCAGGAATTCTGGAGTTCGATGCAGCAACTGCTATAGCTGCCCAACTTAAGGCTTTGACGATGAAGGTGGACACTTTGGATAATTATGGAGTTAATCAAATCACTAGTGTCTGTGAGCTTTGTGCTGGTGCCCATGAAACTGATCAGTGTGCTATTTCTACTGAATCAGCTCAGTTCGTGATCAACTTTCAGCGATCGTAACAACCTGTGCCAGCCACCTATCATCCTAATTTCAGCTGGAGTAATGCTCAGAATACGGTTCAACAGCCTTATCAGCGGTACCCAGCTAGGCAGTACAACCCCCTGGTTTTTAGCAACCGTAATATGCACCAAGACAACAACTCTAACTGCAACAAGCTAATGAAAAGTCTGAATTAGAGGAGTTGAAGCTTATGTGCAAAATCCAAGCTGTTTCTATCAAGACCTTGGAAAATCAAATTGGATAAATTGCCAATGCCTTGCTAAGTCGTCAACCTGGTATACTACCTAGTGACACTGAAGTGCCAGGAAAGAGGGAAGCTACGGAGCAGGTGAAGGCAATTACTTTGAGGTCTGGGAAGGTTGCGAACCCCGAACAAACTCAAGTTTCAATTGAAGAAGCTGGGGCTGGAGAAGAAGTAGAGCAGCAGGAAGTAGAAGTGGAACCAAGAAAGACTACTGTTGAGCACACTCCTCTTGAGGGTAATATAGGAGAGAAACAAATCTATCCTCCACCGCCTTTTCCTAAGCGGATGCAGAAGAAAAAGCTGGATAAGCAATTTGAGAAGTTTCTGGAGGTGTTCAAGAAACTTCATATCAACATACCTTTCACTGAGGCTCTTGAGCAGATGCCTAGTTACGCAAAGTTTATGAAAGGTATTCTCTCCCGGAAAGTGAAGCTATATGATTTAGAGACAGTTTCTCTCACGGAGGAATATAGTGTTGTGCTGCAACAGAAGTTGCCTCCAAAGCTAAAAGATCCTGGAAGTTTAACTATTTCGTGTATTATTGGAAAAGTGTCTTTAGGCAGATGCTTATGTGATTTGGGGGCTAGCATCAATCTGATGCCCTTGTCAATCTTCAAGAAGTTGAACTTGCCTGATCCAAAACCGACTTATATGACCTTGTAGTTGGTCGATCGTTCTATTACATATCCTCGAGGTATTATGGAGGATGTCTTGGTCAAGGTTGATAAACTCATCTTCCCTGCTGATTTTGTAATCCTTGACTTCGAGGAGGATAAAAAGATTCCCATAATCTTGGAAAGACCTTTCTTGGCTACTGGCCGAACCTTGATAGATGTGCAGAAGGGTGAGCTTACAATGTGAGTGTTGGATCAGGATGTAACTTTTAATGTGTTCAATGCTATGAAATTTCCTAAGGAAAATGAGGAGTGCTTAAAGGTGGAGTTGGTCGATTCTGTGGTGACTTCAGAACTTGATCAATTGCTAAGGTATGATGCCTTAGAGAAGGCCTTGTTGGGGAATTCAGATAGTGAAGATGACGAAGGTGAAGAACAATTGCAGTATCTGAATGCTTCTCCCTGGAAGAGGAAGATTGATATGCCTTTTGAATCTCTTGGAATGGAAGAATTGAAAAAAGCTCCTAAATGCCTCAAGCCATCTATTGATGAAGCTTCTACTCTTGAGCTTAAACCTTTACCTGAACATTTGAGGTATGCTTTTTTAGGTGATGCATCTTCTCTGCATGTGATTATTGCATCTGACCTTTCAGATAGCGATGAGGAAAAACTCTTGAGGATTCTAAGTGAATTTAAATCGGCAATTGGGTGGATCATAACAGATATTAAGGGAATCAGCCCTTCTTATTGCATGCATAAAATTCTGCTAGAAGAAGGTAGCAAGCCCACGATTGAGCGGAAAAAGAAGACTTAATCCAATCATGAAGGAAGTAGTGAAGAAGGAAATTCTTAAGTGGCTGGATGCAGGGATTATCTATCCTATTTCTGACAGTTCTTGGGTGAGTCCAGTTCAGTGTGTATCGAAGAAAGGAGGTATCACAGTTGTTTCTAATGAGAAGAATGAGCTCATTCCTACTCGAACAGTCACGGGATGAAGAGTTTGTATGGACTACAGGAAGCTGAACAAGGACACTAGGAAGGATCACTTCCCTCTGCCTTTCATTGACCAGATGCTTGACAGATTGGCTGGTCACGAGTACTACTATCTTTTGGATGGCTATTCGGGTTATATTCAGATTTATATTGCTCCAGAAGATCAGGAGAAGACTACCTTCACGTGTCCATTTGGTACTTTCGCCTTCAGACGAGTTTCTTTTGGTCTGTGTGGTGCACCATCCACATTTCAGAGATGTATGATGGCCATCTTTTCTGATATGATTTTCCAAAATGTGGAGGTGTTCATGGACGACTTCTCAGTATTTGGTGATTCTTTTGATGAATGCTTACAGAATCTTGGACATGTTCTCAAGAGGTGTGTTGAGACCAACTTGGTTCTCAATTGGGAGAAATATCACTTTATTGTGCGATAGGGCATTATTCTTAGGCACAAGGTCTCTAGTAAAGGTCTTGAGGTGGCAAAGCCAAAGTGGGGGTCATTGAAAATCTTCCTCCACCAATTTCTGTTAAGGGAATTCCCAGTTTTTTTGGTTATGCGGGTTTCTATAGGCGTTTCATGTAATATCCGGGATATATCGTGTAATTATTTTTTCTATTAAATAATTATTATGTGTGTGTTCAGTATCTATTCTGTGAGTTAATTGTTAAGTGTTATCTGTACTTGGATATTCAAAAATAATATTAATTAAGTATTTTAATTTTTATATGTCCAAAATAAAACATAGATAATTGTCATATCATCCTAATTATTTTTATGTTGATTTATGGATTTATAAGGATCATATGAAATTTACAAAATCTTTTTCCGAGTATTTAAAATCTATTTTATAAAAACGGGAACCACCCGACGTCAACCGTTGTTACGTTTTTGGAACCCGAAACTCTTCCGAGAACTCCTTCCTAACCTAATTGTAATATTTTGAGCATATTCCATGTTTTGACTTTTTCGATCCGGCGTACGGTTTATTCTGCGCGGGTCCTGGCGCAACATTTTTGATACAATATTCATTTCTGTAAATCAATAAAACCCGTATTTTCGATAAATGGGAGCTTTTTATTAAACTATCCCAATTATCACTTCGTAGTACATGTAACCAAGCGCTGAGACCAAGACCGCAGTACAAATTGTACTGATTTGGATAATTATCCCGAAAACCGATACTGTTTGGTGTCACTGCAGCCCGTACCACTGCAGGCTATTCCACCTCCAGGCATGAGGCCACCTGTTAGAGGACCCCCACCAGCTGATTCAGATTCCACTGGGTATTCAGTTGCGAGTGCCCCCTTCCGGACTACATTGCCCCCAGTTCCTTATTACCGGCATGAGGCTCTTTTATTGGAGCGTGATTCCTTGTTGGCTCAAATCAGAGAGTTACAGCATATCATCAGGACTACAGATGTGGATCGTAGTTTGAGGGAGCTTCAAGAGGAGATTCATGTGACACGGAGGGTCCTTGAGGCTAGGCTACATGGAGCTACACTACCTGGCAGAGGCCCTGATGCACTGATGGGCTGGGCTACTGAGGTGATGGAGGACTTTGAGAGGCTGGGAGGACCAGAGTTTCCTTGGAGTTGAGATAGAGACTCAGAGATGGAGATGCAGAGCAGTGTTGTTGTGATTGCATAGTATGTACAGTAGTGTGTAGTGTGTATCAGTAGACTTTTGAGTTGTATTTATAGACTAGCTATGCTGACTAGTGAATAGGTTGTTGTACCCTTTTTGCTTTTACTTCCGAAGCGTCTTTACGCTTGTACTACCTAAAACTTTTGATCTATATATATCAGTACCTTTTTCCTTTCCAGCACTGTCATTTACTTTATTGTACCTGTGTTACCTTACCTTATTTATTGCACCAGTTATACCCTGTGATACCATGTACCCTGTTTTCCATAACTGTTCATATTCTGTAAAGAAGCATGCAATTTACTTAGTTACAACTGTTTTCAAAAAGAGATATTTCTGTTTTGCAAAACTGTCCTTTTATACAAAAGAGTGATTCAAAAGCTAAATAAGTTGATTGATTCTTTACAGAAAATGCCTCCCAGAAGAAATACCCCCCCAACACCCAGAATGAAGAAACCAACAACAATAACAACCAAGATGATACGAATCCAAATGTGAACCCAGGACCCATGGACCCAGCAATAGCCCATATTCTTCAAATCTTGGCCCAACAAACAGTTCACCTGGCACAACAACAACAAAGACAGACCAACCCCCATGTAACTTTTAAAACTTTTCAGGCAGTAAACCCACCAGAATTTAAGGGTTCTTTAGAGCCAATTGAAGCAAATGTTTGGTTAAAGGAAATAGAGAAGACATTTGTCTTAGTGAAAGTAAAGGAAGAACAGAAGGTTGAGTTTGCAAGTTACTATCTGAAGAATGAGGCCACCTATTGGTGGGAGATGGTGAAGACATTGGAAGGTACAGATGTTATTACTTGGGAAAGGTTTAAGGAATTGTTTTTTGAAAAGTATTTTCCTCAGTTTGTTCAGGATCAAATGGAGCTGAAGTTTTTAGAGTTAAAGCAAGGAAACATGTCGGTAACAGATTATGAGGGTAAGTTTGAGGAATTGTCAAGGTATGTACCGTCGTATATGGATACTGACAGGAAGAAAGCTAAAAGATTTCAGCAAGGTTTGAAACCATGGATCAGAGGGAAGGTAGCCATTTTTGAATTGGATACCTATGCAGGAGTAGTACAGAAGGCTATGATCGCAGAGACAGAGAGTGAAATGTTCCAGAACGAAAAGGAAAGCAAGAAAAGGAAAGTTGAGGGAAGTGAGGGTCAGCCACAAACATGGAAGTTTCCAAATTTTAAGAAGGGTAAGTTTCAGCCAGGGAGAAATTTTAATTTCAGGAGACAGAATGCAGGAGATGGAGGCCAGAGCAACCGTCCAGTTAATACAAATCAGCCAAGTCAGTTGAGACTAACTTTTCCGGATTGTCAAGTATGTGGGAAGAAGCATGGAGGAGTTTGTAATAAGTTGAATGTGGTATGTTTCAAATGCAACCAGAAAGGGCACCATTCGAGGGAGTGCCGAAATCAGCCAGTAAGAGAACCAACAAGTAAGGATCAGTCTATCCAGAATCCAGCAGTAAAGGTTCCAGCCATTGGATTTACGTGCTTTAAATGTGGAAAGCCAGGACATATGGCCAGGGATTGCAAGACACCATCCCCAGTCAGTAATGCATTGAGGATTATGGGATCTACCCCAACAGTGAATGAGACTCCAAGGGCTAGAGTTTTTGACATGTCGGTGAAGGATGCGATCTAGGATACGGATGTCGTGGCAGGTACGCTTAATGTGAATTCTTTATGTGCCAAAGTGTTAATAGATTCAGGAGCAACTCGATCGTTTGTTTCATCAGATTTTGTTAGTAAGTTAAATTGTCCAGTTGAATGTTTAAATGAAATAATGACTGTGGAATTAGCAAATCAAGAACGTGTATCTGTTAATCAAGTTTGTGGGAATTGTGAGATTGAGATTTCTGGTAGTAAGTTTTGTGTAGATTTGATACCATTTAAGTTAGGAAAATTTGACGTTATATTAGGGATGGATTGGTTATCTAGGCACGATGCCCAGATAGATTGTCGAAATAAGAAGGTAATGGTGAAAATGCCAGACGAAAGGATAGTAACATTCAAAGGTCAAAAACAAGTAAAGAAGTTATTAACAATGATTCAAGCCAAGAAGTTACTACGACAAGGATGTGAGCATTTCATGGTATATGTGATTGACAGAAGTCAAGAACCAACAAAACTTGAAGATATTCCCGTTGTGAATGAATTTCCAGACGTATTTCCCGATGAATTACCCGGACTTCCTCCAGATAGAGAAATTGAATTTGTGATCGACTTAGCACCGGGAACAGAACCAGTATCCAAGGCCCCGTACAGAATGGCGCCTGTTGAGATGAAAGAGCTAGCGAAGCAATTGCAGGAATTGTTAGAGAAAGGAGTAATCAGACCTAGTATATCCCCGTGGGGAGCCCCGGTATTATTTGTCAAGAAGAAAGATGGAAGCATGAGACTGTGCATCGACTATAGGGAGCTCAACAAGCTTACGATCAAGAACAAGTATCCGTTACCCAGAATTGACGATCTGTTCGACCAGTTGAAGGGAGCCAAGTATTTCTCCAAAATTGATTTAAGATCAGGATATCATCAACTAAAGATCCAGCCAGAAGATATACCAAAGACAGCTTTCAGAACAAGGTATGGATATTACGAGTTCTTAGTGATGTCTTTTGGGTTGACCAATGCCCCAGCAGCGTTTATGGACCTGATGAACAGAATTTTCAAGGAGTATTTGGATAAGTTTGTTATTGTGTTTATCGACGATATTTTAATTTATTCAAAAACGGGAGAGCATCATGCAGAACATTTGAGGACAACTTTGGAGATTTTAAGGAAAAAGAAGTTATATGTTAAATTCTCGAAGTGTGATTTTTGGCTACAGGAAGTTCAGTTCTTAGGACATATAGTCAGTAACGAAGGGATCAAAGTGGACCCGGCAAAGATCGAGGCAATTACGAATTGGGAGAGACCGAAAACACCCACCGAGGTAAGAAGTTTCTTAGGATTGGCGGGATATTATCGTCGATTTGTTCAAAATTTCTCGAGGATTGCCACACCATTAACAAAGCTTACACGAAAGAATGAGAAGTTTATATGGAACAACAAATGCGAGGAAAGTTTTCAGGAGTTGAAGCGACGATTAATTACGACACCTGTTTTGTCACTTCCAGATGATTAAGGGAATTTCATAATTTATAGCGATGCTTCTCACAAAGGATTAGGATGTATTCTAATGCAGCACGAAAAGGTGATTGCGTATGCGTCAAGGAAATTAAAACCACACGAACAAAAGTATCCTACTCATGATTTGGAGCTAGCAGTCATAGTTTTCGCTTTAAAGATTTGGAGACATTATTTGTATGGAGAAAAATGTGAGATTTTCACGGATCACAAAAGCTTAAGTACATATTCACACAGAAGGAACTTAATATGAGGCAAAGGAGATGGTTAGAGTTGATCAAAGACTATGATTGCTCGATTAATTATCATCCTGGTAAGGCTAACGTTGTGGCAGACGCATTGAGTCGGAAGGAAAGGTTGAATATATTATCAGTACCCGAAGATATATATAAGGAATTTCAGAAATTGGAATTGGAAATTAGAGTTTGCAAACCTGAGGAAGCGAAAGTATACAGTATGACTTTCCAGCCGGAGTTGTTGGAGAAAATAAAGAAGTGTCAGGAAAATGTAATGAATCAAGATATAAATCGTTTGGTAGGTGAGGAATTATGCACGCAGAAGGATGATCAAGGTATTCTTAGGTTTTCTTCAAGAATTTAGATTCCACCAGTGACGGAGCTGCAGAATGAAATTTTACAAGAGGCACATAGTTCAAGATATTCTATCCATCCAGGGAGTACCAAAATGTACAGAGATTTAAAGAAGAATTATTGGTGGCCAGACCTGAAGAAGGAAATTGCGGAATGTGTTAGCAAATGTTATACTTGTCAGAAAGTTAAAGCAGAGCATCAGAGACCAAGTGGATTGTTACAGCCATTGGAGATTCCAGAGTGGAAATGGGAACATATTGCCATGGATTTCATAGTTGGATTACCAAGGACAAGGGCTAATCATGATGCCATTTGGGTTATAGTGGATAGACTTACCAAGTCAGCTCATTTTCTTCCTATAAATGAAAGATTTTCACTCGACAAGTTGGTCCATATGTACCTGAAGGAAATTGTAGTTCGTCATGGAGTTCCTGTGTCTATTGTATCTGATCGAGATCCAAGGTTTAATTCAAGATTTTGGAAGAGTTTTCAAGAATGTTTGGGAACAAGACTGAATATGAGTACGGCCTATCACCCCCAGACGGATGGCCAAAGTGAAAGAACGATCCAGACAATCGAGGACATGTTACGTGTTTGTGCTATTGATTTCAAAGGAAGTTGGGATGAACATTTACCTCTGGTAGAGTTTGCTTATAACAACAGTTATCATGCCAGCATTAGGATGCCACCCTATGAAGCCCTTTATGGACGAAAATGTAGATCTTCATTATATTGGGACGAAGTAGGAGAACGCAAGATACTTGGACCTGAACTGGTACAGCAGACAAAGGAAGTTGTTGAACTTATCCAGAAAAGATTAATAGCCGCACAAGATCGTCAGAGGAAATATGCAGATCAGTCAAGGAAAGACATGGAATTTGAAGAAGGAAGCTTGGTATTACTAAAAGTATCACCGTGGAAAGGACTAACGAGGTTTGGAAAGAAAGGAAAGCTGAGTCCAAGATATGTCGGACCTTTTGAGATCCTAAAGCGTGTTGGCAAAGTAGCTTACGAGTTGGCGTTACCACCGCACATGGAGCACATTCACAATGTTTTTCACGTATCGATGCTCAAGAAATATAATCCAGACTCCAGGCATGTAATAGAATATGAGCCAATAGAGCTTCAGACAGATTTGTCTTATGTAGAAAGTCCGATAGAGATTCTAGAGGAGAGAGAGAAAGTATTGAGAAATAAAGTGGTAAAGTTAGTAAGAGTATTGTGGAGAAACCCAAAGGTTGAAGAATCAACTTGGGAGTTAGAAAGTGATATGAGAGAAAAGTACCCTCATTTGTTTTCTTAGGAGATTCTGAGGACATAATCCTTTTAAGGGGGGAAGGATGTAATATCCGAGATATATCGTGTAATTATTTTTGCTATTAAATAATTATTATGTGTGTGTTCAGTATCTATTCTGTGAGTTAATTGTTAAGTGTTATCTGTACTTGGATATTCAAAAATAATATTAATTGAGTATTTTAATTTTTATATGTCCAAAATAAAACATAGATAATTGTCATATCATCCTAATTATTTTTATGTTGATTTATGGATTTATAAGGATCATATGAAATTTATAAAATCTTTTTCCGAGTATTTAAAATCTATTTTATAAAAACGGGAACCAACCAACGTCAACCGTTGTTACGTTTTTGGAACCCGAAACTCTTCCGAGAACTCCTTCCTAACCTCATTGTAATATTTCGAGCATATTCCATGTTTCGACTTTTTCGATCCGGCGTACGGTTTGTTCTGCGCGGGTCCCGGCGCAACATTTTCGATACAATATTCGTTTCGGTAAATCAATAAAACCCGTATTTTTGATAAATGGGAGCTTTTTATTAAACTATCCCAATTATCACTTCGTAGTACGTGTAACCAAGCGCTGAGACCAAGACCGCAATACAAATTGTACTGATTTGGATAATTATCCCGAAAACCGATACCGTTTGGATCAGTTTTTACAAATAAACGTACCGTTTTATATCCGAAATGATCCAAACGGGATACTAATTTTCTGTAATTATAAATAGCCTTTTTCCGTATTTTATTTCGTATCAAAAATCATTTGCAGATAGTTAATTCTATAATTTTCAGAGAAAAACCCTAATTACATAAACTGTTCTAAGAATCAAACAGCAAAATGAAGGCGTTACCGATCTCTGTTTTCAAAGCTTGAGAAACCAAAACGAAGGATTTGAAGTGTTCTATCAGATTCTGAGCTTTGTTTCACTGCAGAATCAAAGAAGAGGCAAGATGTAGGAAAGGGAAACAGGTAGTTGAGGAGTAAAACGATTGTGATTGGAAGCGAGTGCAGGATAGTAAGCTAATACCAGGCAAGTGTTCTGAACTTTCTCGAGATATTGTAGTACTTGATAGTCTTGTTGATATTGCAAGTGCTTTGAAGCATTGAAACCCTGATTCTAGTTATTGTTCTTGAGCCATAAACCTTATTCTTTCTAGACCATTGATTGTTGTGTACCCAAACACGAATCTCAAGCATACGATACTACTCCACAAATACATACAAACTAAATACCAAACACTGAACTGAATTATTTTATACTCAACCCATGGTATCTTATGCTTTGAAAGACCAAATTCTTGAAACCCTGAAACATTGATTCCTTTGTTATCCAATTCTTTCATTACCCAACATCCAAGTCTTGAAAGTACCTTGTTGATCCACACAAGGGTTGAAACCCTTTCATTGTTAAAAACTCACTGTTGTTAATGATTCTGATTATTGTTTATTATTATTGTTTAATTTTGTTATTATGTTAGAATTGGATTGTTTTTATAAAATTGTGGACCAGATTTGTGGTCAGACCATATAATGGTCAAGTTAGGCCAATGTGTGCCTTGGATCCAGTAGTTAGAGCAATGCTGTATGCTTTGCTCGGGGTTAGTGCGTGACTGATCAGCAGCCTAACCTTGGTTTTAAAATAAAAATATAGTATCCAATTCTAAATCATAATCCATTTTTCACTTGATATCATAACCATATTCACTTGATGATCAATATCCTCAGTTTTGTCATTGTGACTTGCTGAGCTAGTTAGCTCATTTGTGCGACGTTGTTTATACTCTTTCCAGTTAAAAAGGAACCAGTTGGTAGCAAGGATCCCCAGTCCAGTGCGAGAGCTAGGGATTAAGGCTGTTGAAGCTGAGCTAGTAGGCTTCTTTTGGAATAATGTAAATTTGTAAAAATTTGTAATATGTTTAATATTCAGTTTGAGTTTGGAATAGTTGGGATTTGAACGGTTTGTAATATATTAGTGTGTTTGGCTTGTGTGCATACTTTAACCTGTTGCGATCCGTGGTAGTTGGTAAGTAGGGTCACTGTATATATATTATTATTATCTTCATTATTGTTATAAGCAGGTTGTAATCAGTGCGTGTGTGGATCCCAAACTTCTGACCCAGGTTTGGAGGGCGCCACATTTCATTAGGGACTTCTCTAAGATTTCGAAGCCATTGTGTAGTTTGCTAGAGAAAGATGTCCCTTTCAAGTTTGATGACGAGTGCCTTGCCACTTTTGAGACATTGAAGAAGAGTTTAATCACGGCACCTGTCATAACTGCACCTGACTGGAATGAACCTTTTGAGATGATGTGCGATGCAAGTGACTATACAGTTGGAGCAGTTCTTGGGCAGAGAAAGAACAACATATTTCATGTGGTCTACTACGCTAGTAAGACCTTGAATGGTGCTCAACTGAATTATACTACTATGGAGAAAGAACTCTTGGCTATTGTCTATGGTTTTGAGAAATTTCGATCTTATCTACTTGGGACTAAAGTGACAGTTTTCACTAATTACGCTGCAATTCGTTATCGTCTCCAAGAAGGATTCGAAGCCTAGATTGATCAGATGGGTTCTTTTGCTTCAAGAATTTGAATTAGAGATCAAGGACAGAAATGGGACTGAAAATCAAGTCACTGATCATCTATCTCGTTTAGAGAACCCTAATGCTATTTCACTGAACAAGACATTGATAAATGAGTCTTTTCCCAATGAGCAGCTGTTTGGAGTGTAAGAGGAAGAACCGTGGTTTGCAGACATTGTGAACTACCTTGTGAGTAATATCATGCCTCCCGACTTATCATATGCTCAACGGAAGAAGTTTCTACATGAAGTGAAGTGGTATATGTGGGATGAGCCATTTTTTTCGACAAGGAGCTGACCAAATCATCAGGAGATGTATTCCTTATAGCGAAACAGGGGGATCTTGCAAGATTTCCACTCAACGGCTTATGAAGGACACTATGATGGAGAAAAGACAGCAACTCGCATTCTTCAAGCAGGCTTCTTTTGGCCAACCTTATTTAAAGATGCTCATCAGTTCGTTTTGAAATATGATCGATGTCAACGTGTGGGTAATATGTCTAAGAGGAATGAGATGCCTCTTAATGTGCTTCTCGAGGTTGAAGTCTTCGATGTTTGGGGTATTGACTTCATGGGGCCATTTGTCTCATCTTGTAACAATTAGTACATCTTGTTGGTGGTCGATTATGTGTCGAAATGGGTTGAAGTAAAGGCGTTGCCGATGAACGATGCAAATGTGGTGCTTAATTTTCTTCACAAGCAGATATTCACAAGGTCTGGAACTCCAAGAGTCATAATCAGTAATGAGGGGTCGCATTTTTGTAATCGCAAGTTCACTGCTATGATGCAAAGGTATAATGTGAATCATCGTATTGCTACGGCTTATGAGAACAACACAATATATAAGGAGAAAGTCAAGAGGTGGCACGATAGGGGTATAATGCTCAAATCATTTATGCCGGGACAACAAGTTCTTTTGTTTAACTCTTGTCTCCGTCTTTTTCCTGGAAAGTTGAAGTCAAGGTGGTCAGGGCCCTTCATAATCAAAACTGTGTTTCCACATGGAGCGGTGGGAATTTTTGAGAATGATCTGGGCCAAGCATTCAAAATAAATGGTCAGAGGTTGAAGCATTACTATGGTGACACGGAAAACCGCGAGGTGGTTAATGCTATTTTATTGTCCGTTTAATCTCAATATTCTACGTCGAGCAAATGATGTAAAACAAGCGCTTCTTGGGAGGCAACCCAAGTTTGTTGTACTTTAGTAGGTAGAGGAAGCAAGAAGAAAAGAGAAAAAAAATTAGAAAAAGAAAAAATTCAGGGCCAACTTCAGAAGCCAAGCGCGCCCGCGCTGATCTAGCGCGCGGCCGCGCTGTTTTTCCAGAAGGTAAGCGCGCACACGCTAATCTAGCGCGCGGCCGCGCCGATTTGGCAGAAGGTGAGTGCGCCCGTTCTAGTCTAGCACGCCCGTGCTAGTCTAGCGCGCCCGTGCTAGTCTAGCGCGCCCGTGCTAGACTAGCGCGCGGTCGCGCTGGGGTCCTGACTCAGAAAAAATAAGAAACAACAGTTGTGAAGAGAAAATCAGGATTTTTACTACAAAATCAATTTCTACCCGAATTTTACTCTTCCACATCCCAAAATTCCCTCTCCAAATCAAACCCATTACTCCCACGATTCCCATAATCAATTCCCACTTATATTCCATATCTAATTCTCTTTTCACCACCTTATAGACAAACTTCTTCAACATATCACATATTCTCAAACACAAATCTCTCTAAAAAACTTAGCTTTTATTCTCTCTTATTCAATCCCAATGGCACCGAAGAGACAAGGAACTCAAGTAGGCAGCAGCACCATCGATTCTTCGTCTGTGGGTGGTGTGAGGCCGAGGTTTTCGACTCCAGAAGCTGAAGAGGAGTACACGAGGCTTCTCTCGAAGCCAATAGCAAAGGAGCGAGGTATTCTACCATCAGGGATGGTAAGTTGTTGGAGATGATTCTGGAGATGAGCTGGGTTCCTTTTTGCGAGGCTCCCGCTGCTGTGCCCATGAGTGTTGTGCGAGAGTTCTATGCTAATGCGAAGGCGGAGAAGAATGGCTTCAAAGTGGTTAGGGTGATGACTGTGGAGTATAGTGTTGATGCCATAAGGAGGGTGATTGAGTAGCCCGCGAGGAAGCCCGGTCAGGACACTTGGAGCGATAAGACTCCGGAGGACTTCAACTTGGATCTGATCGTTGCTACTCTGTGTGTACTTGAGACTCACTGGA
Source organism: Apium graveolens (assembly GCF_009905375.1). Classification (NCBI taxonomy): domain Eukaryota; kingdom Viridiplantae; phylum Streptophyta; class Magnoliopsida; order Apiales; family Apiaceae; genus Apium; species Apium graveolens. The sequence continues at coordinate 215,493,665 of NC_133656.1, forward strand.
AGTTCAAGAGGGGCACAACTGATTACTCCACGTTCCCTGCGTCATGCATGAGCAGGTTTGCACGAGCTTGGAATTCTTTTATCTGTGCTAGCATCATGACATCTTCTCATGTGCATGAGATTACGGTGGAGCGTGCTCGTTTGTTGTGGGGTATTCTTCAGGGTGATTATATTGATTTGGGATGGTTATATATCAGGGGATTTTGAGATTTTTGCGAGGAGGTACTACGGTTCCTATACCCTATGCGTCCGTTGTGACGAAGCTGTGCATGGCAGTTGGTGTTCATTGGCCCACACATGAGCAGCTACAGCTTCCCAGTGCTCCTATCGACAGTTCTACGCTGTTAAACATGACTGAGTGGTATGGTGGCAAGCTCGGTCCTAAGGGGCTTGGTTATTCATATGATCATTTACCATGTGGTAGACCAGCGGATCAGACTTTTGTTGGTGGGATGCAGCAGGCAAGGAAAGCAGCATGGAGAGCTCAGTTGAGAGAGGAGGTTGGTCCTTCACAGCAAGAGGAAGCAGGAGCATAGGTTGGAGCTGGTTTGAGTTCGATGTAGTATAGGCGTCTAGCGAGGAGGATGGATGTGATGCACGACATCCATAGCAGGTTTGCACGTGATCTCACCCAGGCACTTGGGACTGCATTCAGAGCCACCGGTTTTGACATCCAGTGGCCAGTATTTGGTGAGGACTCCGTGTATCAACCTCGAGACATGCCTGACACTCCACCTGTTGAGGGTGATGATCCTGATTCAGAGTAGGTATGCCTAATTCCTTACTATTACCTTCACTGAGGACAGTGAATATTTTAAGTTTGGGGGTAGTAGTTGAAGGAATATGTTTTATGTGAGTCACATATAGTTTGCATATTCATGATAGTTTTGTGCATATAGTTGCATATTTTTCCATGTAGTAGTTTTTTTTTTATTTTTGGTAGTATTTATGATAGTTTGTTCATGTAGTTTCATGCATTTGAATAATAACATGATCCCATAGATGCTTTTTCGATTGATTTGTGATGTTGATGCTAGTGTAGTGATGTCATATTTAGTGATGTTAGGTCTTATCGAATTGATTTGCATGCTAGAGATAATTGTATTTCACTAAGTCTTATAGGTTACTAAAGTGCTAGATCATGGTCATGGTTTCTTTGTTTGTCGAGGTTTATCGCTTATTTATATTTAGAATTTAAGATATTCTCTTAATAATAAAAAAAACATGGATATTTAAAAATTGGAGAAAAATTGGATTTCATTGATAGTTGTGTGGCTAGGTATCAAATGGCTATTAACCGGATCATATTTATATGAGTAGTCTAGGGTTGAGCGAGATGGAGCGAAACACACTCGTTTAGAAATTTGAAAAAAAAGAAAATGAAAAGAAAAAAAAGGTATTTAAGTGTTATGTATAATTGATCATGAGTGGGCTCTTTAGTACTCGAGTTATTAAGTTCTTAGGGGACTTTGTGCCTAGTGACCTAAGGCTTTTATCGTCTGGGATCCGCTAACCTAACGCTCGCTACATGGGTACTATTGTATAAGTCGTTTGTGGACCTCACTCATTGCACGGTCAAGTAAACATATTTGTGTTGTTTTGTTGTAAATAAAAGCGTGAATCCATGAAAACTCCGATATAAGAATTGAAGTGTTATAAGTTATTTTGAGTCTAGCTTTTATTCTATTTATAACCTTGCGATTGCTTTGATGAATGGTGAGTCATGATTATTGATCTAGTTGCGATAGTATGTCTATAAGAAGTTGCACACATGCACGTCTCTGGTTTGTAGGTTGATTTGTGAGGTTTGATTGATCTTTATGCGAATAACTGCATTTGTTGAGATGTTGCTTGTTGATTGGTTTAGTTATTCAATGGGGATCGTTGCATTCATTTAGTTGAATTCATGCATTTTTATTTCTTGTTCTTTGAGTCTATTTATGCTTGAGTAAAAGCATCGATTCAAGTTAGGGGGTATGTTGAGTGGCATTAAAACACTTTATTACGCTCCGTAAAGCTTTGAATTGGTGCATTTGTACTCAAGTTGTTGGTGTTTTAATGCGTTTTCTAGTATTTTTGTATTTTCAGGCATTCTCCAGGTGATCAGGTGAATTAGCATTGTTTTGGTGCTAATTTGGTGTTAGGAAGGTGTTGAAATAAAAGCTCTTGGAAAGTCGGCTCAAATCAGCAAGGAAAATGAAGAAGTCAGATTTTTATACAGGAGGTCAGCATGCCGCGCTATGATAGCTGTTAGGAATATGTTGTGAACTTGATGATAAGTTAAACAAATCACCTTAGTAGATTTAACTTAGTGAATTTTGTAGCACTTGACAGATGATCTAATATAGTCCCGATGGATAAACCTTACAGTCCCAACGGATGACAGATTAACATCCATCGAGTGAGTAGCTTATGTAATAATAAGAATTGTAGCACATTTCTGCAAACAACTTTGTGTAGATTCTGTAGGAGTATATGAGTCATGTTGACTACTAGTGGATATGCATAATAGGTTGATTAATTGTAGATATGAGATGTCTTGAAATTCTGTATAAGTGAAATGGAGTCAAGTGACAAATAGCTACCCGACGGATGATCAACAAAGCTACCCTACAGATGATCAATAAAGCTACCCGACGGATGACAAATATGTACCCGACGGATGATCGAATTCAAATATCTGTTGACAGTGACAACACAGTCACATGCGTTGGGTGTTTGTAAAAGGAATGTGGCAGCCTGTTAAGCAGGAATTTGAGAACAAAGAAGCATTACCATTTCCATGCAATTGTGAAGATATTCAAAGATGCTGGAATTTAGTAGTGAAGCAGCATGGAGTGAGACTAGATATGTTTTGTTTTATTATCTTATCCTATTGTCATGTAAACTTGGTGATATATAAACCAAGTGTAGCTAATAGAATATTTAACTAAGCAAACACATTTAAAAGAGAGATATAAAAAGTTGTACTTGTCAAGAATTTCTCTGTAGTTTGTTTGTTCTACTTGTAAAGCAGTTGTGAGCCATTCTAAGCTACACAGAGTTCTCAAAATGATATATATATATATATATATATCTGGTGGATACATTCAAATCCAGCAGAAAGTTTCAAAAGCTTGTGTTTTTATTACTTTGTGTTTTGATTTATATAACTCTTTCATTCTGCACTCTGCAAATCAAACACTTATATATATTCAGTTAGAACAGTTTTTAAAATCTTGAAAAAGTAGCCAGAATTACATTCAACCCCCCTTCTGTAATTCTTGTTGTATTGTTAGGGAATAACAATTGGTATCAGAGCAAGCTCTTGAAGTACAAGGAGTGTAAAGATCACAACAAACAATAAGATGAACAAGAAGGATGTTGGAGTCAAAATTCCATTTATGGACAAAGATAATTATCACAACTGGAAGATGAAAATGCACCTACATCTTCTTTCCCAAGATGAGGCCTATGTGGATTGCATAGAGAGAGGTCCTCATGTACCAATGAGAGCTGCACCTGGCAATGAACCATCTGCTCCCAAACCTAGGCATGAATGGTCAGATCCTGATATTGAGCAAGTCAGGAAAGATAAGAAGGCCATGAACATTTTGTTCAATGGAGTTGATGGTGATATGTTTGATAACATCATTAACTTTAAAACAGCTAAAGAGGTTTGGGACACAATCCAGATTATTTATGATGGTACTGAGCAAGTAAGGGAGAACAAGAAGCAGCTACTGATTCAGCAATATGAGCATTTCCACCGTGAAGAAAGTGAGTCTCTCACTGATATTTTTAGTAGATTTCAAAAGCTACTAAATGCTCTGAATTTGTATGGAAGAGTCTATTAAACAAAAGACTCTAACCTCAAGTTCTATAGATCTCTTCCAAAGGAGTGGAAGCCGATGACAGTTTGATTGAGAAATTCTCAGGATTACAAAGAGTTCACCTTGGAAAGACTATATCGCATCCTAAAAACTTATGAGCTTGAAATTGAGCAAGATGAGACGATGGAAAAAGGAAGGAAGAAAGGAGGGTCCATAGCATTGGTTGCTGAGTTAGAGAAAGAGAAAGAGATGAAGGTAGAAGCTGTTAAGTCTACATTAAAGGTCTGTGAAAGTAAGGGTAAAGGGCTGGTAGCTGAAAATGAAGACCAGTTGAGTCAAGATGACATGGATGATATTGATGAGCATTTAGCATTCTTATCCAGAAGATTTTCCAAGCTCAAGTTCAAAAAGAATTTTGGAGCAGTCAAGCCAAGTAGAAACATGGTGGTTAAATCCAAATTCAAATGTTTCAAATGTGGCTTGGCAGGGAATTTTGCCAATGAGTGTAGAAAGTCAAATTCTAACAAGAAGAAGTTTGAGCCTGTTGACTATAAACAGAAATATTTTGAGTTGCTCAAGCAAAAGGAAAGGGCTTTCATTATACAAGAAAATGACTGGGCAGCTGATGGATTGGATAAAGATGAAGAAATAAGCTATGTCAACCTAGCCCTGATGGCCAAGTCTGATGAAACAGAAACAAGTTCTTCAAGTAATCAGGTAATCACCACTAACCTAGCACATTTATCTAAAGCTGAGTGTAATGATGCAATCAATGACATGTCCACAGAATGCTAAAATTAAAGAAAACATTTGTTTTTAAGTGAGAGAAATAATGTGCTAGAGTCTCAGTTTATTGAATTTGAAAAATTGAGAATTGAGTGTAAGATTGCTAAGGATGAATTAACTGAGTCCTTGAAGAAAGAAGAGATTTTAAAGAAGCAGCTTGAACGAGAACATGAAGTGATTAATGCATGGAAATCATCCAGAGATGTCCATGCTCAAATCACTAAAGTTCAAGGTATTGAGTCCTTTTGTGATGCAGCCTGAAAGAAGAGTAAGGAGAAGCTGGAATCCAATTTGGTTGAAGGATTGTTGACAAATATGGACTCAACGGATGATGAAAATCATCCGTCGGATAATCAAAAGGATTATCCGTCGAATGACAAAGAGCCACATCCGTCGGTTGTGAGTAAACTTGTGAGCAAAGCTAAGCTAGCCAAGTTATATGAGAAATATGGCTAAGTTTCTAAGAACTTTATTCCAGGAGAATCAAGTCAAATCAGGAAGGAAAAGAAAGTGAATGTTGGTCATTTGTCCATTAAGCAATTGAATGACATATTAGAAAATATTGAGGTTAAAACATAAGCTAAAAAGAAAAACAATAGAAATGGGAAAGTAGGAATTAATATACATAACAACTACACACCTGGCAAATATGCACCTAGAAAAATTTGTGTTAAGTGTGGCAGTGTTAATCATTTGTCTGTTAATTGCAAACTTGCTATGCCTACATCCATGTCCGCACCCTCTTCTTTTCCCAACATGACTGCCATGCCTACCGTGCCTATGAATGCTATGTCTGCTCAGAATATAAATGCACAATTTTCTAATACGCCATTTGCACCTAATCCTTATTATGATGCATTTAGTATGCCTCAAATGCCATTTAGTATGCCTTACTGGAATAACATGTTTGCAAATAGCATGCCTTTCCTTGTTAATCAAAATGTGCATGACAATTCTGTTTTAATGACTGGTTTCAAAGGTCCAACTCAGATGACTAATGATGAATCAGAAATTCCCAAGTCAAATGAGATCAAACTTAAGAAACCAAAGAAGAAAGCTAACAAAGAAGGACCCAAGGAAACTTGGGTACCAAAATCAACTTGATTTGATTTTGATGTGTGCAGGGAAATAGAAAGAATCTTTGGTATCTGGATAATGGTTGCTCAAGGGACATGACTGGAGATTCTATCCTGCTCACTGAGTTCAAGGAAAGAGATGGCCCTAAGTATTACTTTTGGAGATGACAACAAGAGCTATACTGTGGGATATGGCTTTATTTCAAAAGACAATGTCATCATTGAAGAGGTTGCCCTAGTGGATGGTCTCAAGCATAATTTGTTGAGTATCGGCCAGCTTTGTGATAAGGACAATTTCGTAACCTTTAATTCAGAAGCCTGTGTTGTGATAAACAAAAAGAGCAACAAAGTGGTTCTCACTGGAGTGAGAAAAGGAAATGTGTATCTAGCTGACTTCAACTCATCTAATGTAGAATCTGTCACTTGACTTCTCAGTAAAGCAAGTCAATATGAAAGTTGGCTATGGCACAAGAAGTTGTCCCATCTAAACTTCAAGACCATGAATGAGCTTGTCAAGAAAGAACTGGTTAGAGGTATTCCTCAAGTGGAGTTTACTAAGGATGGATTGTGTGATGCCTTCCAGAAAGGAAAGCAGATCAAAGTATCATTAAGAAAGAAGCTTGATTCAACAATTGAAGAACCTTTGCAATTGTTACACATGGATTTGTTTGGACCAGTCAATGTGTTGTCTATCTCAAGGAAAAGATCTTGCCTAGTAATTGTGGATGATTTCTCAAAGTTCTCTTGGACATATTTCTTAAAGTCTAAAGATGAAGCTAGTGAAATCATCATCAATCACATAAGGCAAGTCAACAATCATCCTGATTTAAAGTAAGAAGAATCAGGAGTGACAATGGAACCGAGTTCAAGAATTCTGTGATGAGATCATTTTATGAAGAAAATGGGATTATGCATGAGTTTTCTGCAGCAAGAACTCCATAATAAAATGGAGTGGTGGAAAGAAAGAACAGATCCCTTATTGAAGCTGCAAGGACAATGCTTGAAAAATCAAAGTTACCAACATATTTTTGGGCTGAAGTTGTGAATACTGCCTGCTACACTCAGAATATCTCTTTGGTTAATCAAGAAAAGTGCATGACACCCTACCAATTGATCAATAATAGGGAGCCAACTCTAAATTTTCTTCATGTTTTTGGCTGCAAATGTTATATCTTAAGGAATCAAACTGATCAACTTGAAAACTTTGATGCTAAAGCAGATGAAGGAATTTTTATTGGATATGCTGTGGGAAAAGCATATAGAGTCTACAATCTGAGAATCAACATGATTGTGGAATCAATACATGTTGTGTTTGATGAGAAAAAGATTAAAGGACTGCAAGATGGAGATTTCCATGAAAGCCTCAAGTTTGATAATGTGGAGATGGTTAGTGATGATAGTGATGATGACAGTGATTAGGAAATAGTGAATAAGGATAACGCAGAAAAGTCTGCAACTAATGAAGCACACAATTCAACATCTGTCAAGTTGCAAAATGCTTCATCCATCGGGAGACAATCTGCCTTATCCATCAGGGAGACAATCAGCTTCATCCGTCGGGATATTAAGAGAAGCTGAAAGTCAGAATAGATCACCTACAGAAAGTTCCCCTTTCTCAAATCAAAGATTCACAAACTCAGGGGGAGTTTCTCATAATCAAAACTCAGTCACACATCAAGACAACAATGAGGCCTCTTCATCTAGAGCTAATCTACCTCAACAAAGAAAATGGATTACAGATCATCCTTTTGAGCTCATCATTGGTGATGCATCTTCTAGAGTTCAAACAAGGAGAACAACTCAAGAAGAATGTCTATATAGCATCTTCCTATCTAAGGAAGAACCAAAGAAAGTAGAAGAAGCTTTGTTGGATCCTGATTGGATTTTAGCTATGCAGGAGGAGCTAAACCAATTTGGAAGGAACAAGGTATGGAAGCTGGTACCTAAACCTAAAGGGAAGAATCCAATTGACACCAAGTGGGTATTCAGAATCAAGATGGATGAAAATGGCATAGTGGTCAGGAACAAAGCTAGATTGGTTGCTAAGGGCTACTGTCAACAAGAAGGAATAGATTTTGATGAAACCTTTGCTCCTGTTACAAGATTTGAAGCCATCAGAATTTTCTTAGCCTATGCAGCTCATGCCAATTTCAAGGTCTATAAAATGGATGTCAAAAGTGTCTTTCTGAATGGAGATTTGGAGGAGGAAGACTATGTTAGTCAACCTCCTGGTTTTGAAGATCCAAATTTTCCACAATATGTCTACTATATTTTGAAGGCACTTTATGGACTAAAGCAAGCACCTAGAGCCTGGTATGACACTTTATCAAAGTTTCTTTTGGAAAATCACTTCACAAGAGGTACTGTTGATAAAACTTTTTTTTAGAAATGTTAATGGCTCTAGTATACTTGTTCAAATCTATGTAGATGATATTATATTTGGCTCTACAAATGAAAAACTTCGCAAAAAGTTTGCTAAATTGATGCAAAGTAAGTATGAAATGAGCATGATGGGAGAACTAACTTACTTTCTTGGTTTACAAGTTAAGCAAGTTAGTGATGGAATATTAATTAGTCAAACTAAATATATTCATGATCTTTTAAAGAAGTTTGATCTAATGGATTGCACATCTGCATAAACTCCCATGGCCACTACAACTAAGCTTGAATTAAACACTACTCAAAATCTGTGGATATTTTAAGCTACAGGGGCATGGTTGGCTCACTTCTGTACTTAACAGCTAGTAGGCCAGATATAATGTTTGCTACTTGTCTTTGTACTAGATTTCAGGCTGATCCTAGAGAATCTCACTTAGTAGCTATTAAGAGAATTTTCAGATATCTCAAGGGAACACCAAAATTTGGCATTTGGTATCCTAGAGATTCTGGTTTTGATCTAACTGGGTTATTCAGATGCAGATTATGCAGGTTGTAAAATAGACAAAAAAGTACAACATGAACCTGTCAATTTCTAGGAAACAAGCTTATGTCCTGGTTCTGGAAAAAGCAAAATTCAGTTTCTATTTCTACAGCTGAAGCTGAATATATTGCTGCTGGTAGTTGCTGTGCACATATTTTATGGATGAAAAACCAATTGCTGGACTATTGTCTACAAGTGAATAGAATTTCCATTTTCTGTGATAACACAAGTGCAATTGCCATCACTGAAAATCCAGTACAACATTCAAGAACAAAGCACATAGACATCAAGTACCACTTCATTAGGGAACATGTGATAAATGGTACTGTGGAACTTCATTTTGTTCCAAGTGAAAAGCAGCTTGCAGATATTTTTACCAAGCCACTTGATGAATCCACCTTTTCAAGGTTGGTAAGTGAGTTAGGTATGCTTAATTATTCTTGTATTATTTCAGATATTTTTGCAAGTTATAATGCAGCCATAAATTTATTTGATTTTTCTGTAATGGATGAAATTTGGCTAAGTCAAAATTTACATCCCGACGGATGTTCATTATCCATCGAGTTTGATTATCCGTCGGAATATTATTTGTTAATAAAAATCAATTAATTTTCTGGATAATATTGTAACCCGACGGATAATTGATTTATCCTCATCCGTCGAATTGTCTCAATCTTAGCCGTTAAAACTCTGAACATTATCCATCGGGTATACTTACAGTTTGTAAGTATAACATGATGGATAAATGACAGAATTTTTACAGTTTATTTATTTTTAAACGACTATTTTGGGCTATTTTGATTGGTTACTTTACTTCACTTTATTATTTTTAACAGTTTATTTCTGAGATAGTATAAAAGCAGAATTCATTTTTATTATACTCTTTTATCATTTTGAAATTAATTGCTCCAACTTTCTTTCTTCTCCAAAGAAAATATTCTCTCTGCAAATTTCTCATTCTCTAACAATGGCACCAGTAGTCAAAATCATGTCTCAATCTGTATATATCTATAAAAAGAACAACTTTGTAGCTCTTGTGAATAAGGAGATTCCTCAGTCTGGAGACTTTCACAAGATAATGGATTTTGTGAAGAGCTGTAAACTCAGTTATGCTATGATGGAATCACCCACAATCTACTGTGAAGTTGTGGAGGAGATATGGACAACTGTCGTGTACAACTCATCTGACAAAACCATAACTTTTACACTTAAAGGTAAACAGTTTTGCGTCAATAGTGACATTATCAAAGCATGCTTTAGAATTCCAGATAACACTGCTACTGTTCCACACACAGATACTGATATAGTTAACATGCTAAATTCTATGGGCTATGCACTTTTTACTTCTAAGTTAAGTGAAATTAGAAGGCTAGATCTTAGAAAGGAATGGAGCTATCTGTGTGATGTGGTAACTAAAGTATTTTCTGGTAAAATTAGCAATTTTGATTCTGCTAACATCTCCATGCTTAACATGCTTTATATGCTAGTTACTGATAAGTACTTTAATCTCAGTGACTTGATCATGTTTGAGTTAAGTTATAAGGTAGGAGAACTTAATAAGAGAGGTAAAAGTGTCTATTATGCTAGATTCTTTATGATGCCTGCTAACCATCTTATTGAGAACATTGTTGTTGAGAACCCAACCAAAAAACTGAATTGTTGGGTTCAAGAAAGGAGAGTCATTACTGATCTCAACAGGGCAAGTCACCACAAAGAGGTGCCCCTCCTTTACTTTCCAATCATGGAGGGACCTCAGGTAAGTGAGGTAAGCTCCACTGTCTCCACTCTTCCAACCTCACACATTTCTTTGCCTTCAAGTGTGGCTATGGCATCTGTGTCAATGACCCAACAGATGCCTACCCAAGCTACCAAATCAACAATCTCAAAATCCAAAACTAAGAAAGCCCCCTCTGGTTTCTTTCAAAAGAAATCAGTTACAAAATATACTAAACACAAAGAGGGGAGTGTGAAGGAGAGTGAGCAAGGTGAGGGACAGGGTGAAAATCAAGAAAACCCTAAGGATAAGGCTGGTGAGTTTAGTGTACCCAAGCCTAGCCACACCACAGTTTCCTAACAAACTGTGGTTGTTAATAAGGATATAAGCTCAATTCTAGTTTCATCCTCCCAAAAGGATGTTACTATTGAAACAAGCTCCCAACTAGGAGCACATGCCAAGAGGGTTAGGGACACAAGTTCACTACAGACTTATGCCAGAAAGAAAAGATAAAAAACCCTAGGGGATGCACATGGAACACACACAGTGCAAACTAGTGCTAAAGACCCAGTCACTGTACCATCTCAAAGTCAGATTGATGTGGCTCCAATAAATGTGGAGTCACAGCCAAAATCATTAATAATTGAAGCACCTGAAACACCAAATTCACCAACACACTCACTGGATGTTGACATGATTTATACATCACTTCCAAATTCTCCATCTTTAACTCTATTGGAGAAGCCAAAAATCCAAGCAAGTGAGCATGTTGTGGATATGTTGTGAACTTGATGATTTCATTAACAAAACACCTTAGTAGATTTTACTTAGTGAAAAATGTAGCACTCGACGGATAAGGAATATAGTCACATTGGATGTCTCAATATAGTCCTGACGGATGAAGATTAATTATCCATCGAGTGAGTAGCTTGTGTAATAATGAGTCTGTAGCACATTTCTGCATACACCTTGTTTAGATTTTGTGGTAGCACTCAAGTCATGTTGACTTTAATTAGATATGCAGAATAGATTGATTAATTGTACATAGATGATGTCTTGTAATTATGCATAAATGAAATGAAGTCAAGTGCCAGACAGCTACCCGACGGATAAACAACAATGCCACTCAACGGATGATCAACAAGGCAACCCGGCGGATGATCATGTACCCTACAGATAATCAATTCAAACATCTGTTGACAGTGACAACACAGTCACATGCGTCGAGTGTATGCAAAAGGAATGTGGAAGCCTATTCAACTGGGTTTTAGAGAACAAAGAAGCATTGCCATTTCCATGCTATTATGAAGATATTCAAAGATGCTGAAATAGAGTAATGAAGCAGCTTAGTATTAGACTTGATAGGTTTTGTTTTATTATCTTATCTTATTACTTTGTAATCTTGGTGATATATAAACCAAGAAGTAGCAAATAGAACAACAACAAGACTAAAAACATTATCTCAGAGAAACAATTGTAAGCTGCATCCTTAGCATTTCTCTGTAAACTTAGTTGTTCATATTTGTAAGCAGCTGTGAGCTAATTTTTCTACACAGAGTTCTCTTGATATAATATATATCTCTGGTGGATACATTCAACTCCACCTAGAAAGGTTTTAAAGACTTGTGTTTTTAATTACTCATGTTTTGATTCTACTAACTTCTTATTCCGCACTTTGCAAATCAAACACTTATATATTATTAAGATATAACATTTTATATTTCTGAAAAAGGTTCAAGAATTCAATTCAACCCCCTTATGTAATTCTTGTTGCATTGTTAGGGACTAACAATTGGTATCAGAGCAAGCTCTTGAAGAACAAAGAGTTTAAAGATCACAACAAACAGCAAGATGAACAAGAAGGATGTTGGAGTCAAGATTCCTTTTCTGGACAAAGATAATTACCATCACTGGAAGGTAAAAATGAATCTTCACTTACTTTCTCAAGATGAGGCTTATGTAGATTGCATAGAGAGTGGCCCTCATGTACCAATGAGAGCTGTAACTGGAAATGAGCCATCAGTTCCCAAGCCAAGGCATGAATGGTCAGATCCTGATATTGAACAAGTCAGGAAGGATAAGAAGGCCATGAATATTCTGTTCAATGGAGTTGACGGTGACATGTTTGACAACATCATCAATTGCAAAACTGCCAAGGAAGTTTGGGATACAATACAGATTATCTGTGATGGCACTGAACAAGTCAGGGAAAATAAGATGCAGTTGCTAATTCAGCAATATGAGCACTTTCATAGTGAAGATAGTGAGTCTCTCACTGACATTTTTAGTAGATTTCAAAAACTACTAAATGCTCTGAAGTTGCATGAAAGGGTCTATTAGACAAAAGACTCCAATCTTAAGTTCCTTAGATCTCTTCCAAAGGAATGGAAACCTATGACAGTCTCATTGAGAAACTCTCAAGATTATAAGGAGTTTACTTTGGAGAGACTGTATGGCATCCTGAAAACTTATGAGCTTGAAATAGAGCAAGATGAGAGGATGGAGAGAGGAAAGAAGAAAGGAGGATCCATTGCACTAGTTGCTGAGTTAGAGAAATAGAAGGAGATGAAGATGGAAGCTGTTGAATCAACTTCAAAGGTCTGTGAAAATAAGGGCAAGGGGCTGGTAGCAGAAAATGAAGATTCTTTGAGCCAAGATGATATGAAGGATATTGATGAACATCTTGCATTTATTTTTAGAAGATTTTCCAAGCTCAAGTTCAAGAAGAACTTTGGAGCAGCTACGCCAAATAGAAACATGGTGGATAAATCAAAATTCAAATATTTCTAATGTGGCTTAACAGGGCACTTTGCCAGTGAGTGTAGAAAGTCAGATTCTAGCAAAAAGAAGTTTATGCCTGTGGATTATAAACAGAAATATTTTGAGTTGCTCAAACAAAAGGAAAGGTATTTCATTACACAAGAAAATAATTGGGCAGCAGATGGTCTGGATGAGAATGAGGATGTCAGCTATGTCAATCTAGCCCTAATGGCCAAGTCTGATGAAACAGAGATAAGTTCTTCAAGTAATCAGGTAATCACCACTAACCTTGCACATTTATCTAAAGCTGAGTGTAATGATTCAATAAATGACATGTCTACAGAATTATATCATTTGCATGTTACACTTAAGTCTCTTACTAAGGAAAATGCTAAAATCAAATAAAACAATTTGTTTTTAAGTGAGAGGAATAATATGCTACAGTCTCAATTCATTGAATTTGAAAAATTAAGATTTGAGTGTAAAATTGCTAAGGATGAATTAACTGAGTCCTTGAAGAAAGAAGAGATCTTGAAGAAGCAGCTTGAACGAGAACAGGAGGTGATTAAGGCATGGAAAACATTTAGAGATGTTCATGCTCAAATCACCAAAGTTCAAGGTATTGAGTCCTTTTGCGATGAAGCCTGGAAGAAGAATAAGGAGAAGCTGGAATCCAATTTGGTTGAAAGATTGCTAACAGATGTAGACTCGACGGATGATGAGGGTCATCCGTCGGATAACAAAAAGGGTTATCCGTCGAGTGATATAAATCCTCATCTGTCGACTGTGAGCAAACCTGTGAGTAAAGCCAAACTTGCCAAGTTAAATGAGAAATATGGATCAGTTTCCAAGAATTTTGTTCCAGGAGAATCCAGTCAAGTGAAGAAGGAGAAAAAGGCTAATGTTGGTCATATGACTGTCAAGCAATTGAGTGATAGACTGGAAAAGATTGAGGTTAAAACAGAGGCTAAAAAGAAAAATAATAGAAATTGTAAAGTAGGAATCAACAAGCATAACAACTACAAACCTGATAAATATGCTCCTAGAAAAATCTGTGTCAAGTGTGGTAGTGTAAATCATTTGTCTGTTAATTGCAAAACTGCCATGCCTACTTCCATATCTGTGCCACCTCATTTTCCCAACATAAATACCATGCCTTTTATGCCTATGAATGCTATTCTACACAGAATATGAATGCACAGTTTGCTATATGCCATTTGCACCTAATCCTTATTATGCTGCATTTAGTATGCCACAAATGCCATTTAGCATGCCTTACTGGAATAACATGTTTACTAATAGCATGCCATTTCCTGTTAATCAAAATATGCATGATAATTCTGCTGTAATGAATGGTTTCAAAGGTCCAACTCAAATGACTAAGGATGAATCTGATATCCCCAAGTTAAATGAGATCAAACCTAAGAAACAGAAAAAGAAAGCTAACAAGGCAGGACCCAAGGAAACTTGGGTACCAAAATTAACGTGATTTGATTTTGATGTGTACAAGGAAACATAAATATTCTATGGTACTTGGATAGTGGATGTTCAAGACACATGACTGGTGATTCTACCCTGCTCACAGAGTTCAAGGAGAGAGCTGGCCCAAGTATTACTTTTGGAGATGACAGCAAGGGTTATACTGTGGGATATAGCTTGATTTCAAAAGACAATGTCATCATTGAGGAGGTTGCTTTAGTGGATGGTCTCAAGCATAATTTGTTGACCATCAATCAGCTGTGTGATAAAGGCAATTCAGTAACCTTCACCTCAGAAGCCTGTGTTGTGACTAACAAGAGGAGCAACAAAGTGGTTCTCACTAGTATGAGAAAAGGAAATGTGTACCTAGATGACTTTAACTCATCAAATGCAGAATCTGTTACTTGTCTTCTTAGCAAAGCAAGTTAGGATGAAAGTTGGTTATGGCACAAGAAGCTATCCCACTTAAACTTCAAGACCATGAATGAACTTGTAAAGAAAGAACTGGTTAGAGGTATTCCTCAAGTGGAGTTTTCTACGTATGGATTGTGTGATGCCTGCCAAAATGGAAAGCAGATCAAAGCATCATTCAAAAAGAAGCTTGATTCAACAATTGAAGATCCTTTGCAACTGCTACATATGGATTTGTTTGGACCAGTCAATGTGTTGTCCATCTCAAGGAAAAGATTTTTCCTAGTAATTGTAGATGATTTCTCAAAGTTCTCTTGGATATATTTCCTAAAGTCTAAAGATGAGGCTAGTGAAATCATCATCAATCACATAAGGCAAGTCAATAATCATCATGATTTCAAAGTTAGAAGAATCATGAGTGACACTGGAACTGAGTTCAAGAATTCTGTCGTGAGAGCATTTTGTGAAGAAAATGGGATTTTGCATGAATTTTCAGTAGCAAGAACTCCACAACAAAATGGAGTAGTAGAAAGAAAGAACATATCACTTATTAAAGCTACAAGGACAATGCTTGAAGAGTCTAAGTTACCAACATAATTCTGGGTTGAAGCTGTAAATACTGCATGCTACACTCAGAATATTTCTCTGGTTAATCAAGCAAAATGCATGACTCCCTATCAATTGTTCAAGAACAAGAAGTCAACTCTAAATTTTCTTCATGTCTTTGGCTGAAAATGTTATATCTTGAGAAATCAAACTGATCAGAATGGGAAGTTTGATGCTAAAGCAGATGAAGGAATTTTTATTGGATATGCTGTTGGTAAAGCATATAGAGTCTACAATCTAAGAACCAACATTGTTGTGAAATCAATACATGTTTTTTTTAATGATAAAAAGATTGAAGGACTACAAGATGGAGATTACCATGACAGCCTCAAATTTGACAATGTGGAGATGGTTAGTGATGACAGTGATGATGAATTTGATCAAGAAACAGTATCAAAGGATAATGCAGAAAAATCCACTACCAATGAAGCACAAAATTCAACATCTGTCGAGTTGCATAATGCTTCATGCGTCAGGAGACAATCTGCTTTATCCGTCGGGAGACAATCAGCTTCATCCGTCGGTACTCAAAATTTACCATCCGGTGGGTCATCAAAAGAAGCTGGAGGTCATAATAGATCACTTACAGAAAGTTCCCCTTTCCCAAATCAAAGATCCATTAACTCAGAGGGAGTTTCTAATAATCTAAAATCAATCACACATCAAGACAATAATGAGGCCTCTTCATCTAGAGCTAATCTTCCTCAACAAAGGAAATGGACATAGGATCATCCATTTGAGCTCATCATTGGTGATGTATCTTCTAGAGTTCAAACAAGGAGAGCAACTCAAGAAGAATGTCTATACAGCAGCTTTCCTTTTGAAGAAGAACCAAAGAAGGTAGAAGAAGCTTTGTTAGATCCTGATTGGATTTTAGCTATGCAGGAGGAGCTAAACCAATTTGAGAGAAATAAGGTATGGAAGCTGGTGCCCAAGCCTAAAGGAAAAAAATCCAATAGACACCAAATGGGTATTCAGAAACAAGATGGATGAAAATGGCATAGTAGTCAGGAACAAAGCTAGATTGGTTGCTAAGGGCTATTGTCAACAAGAAGGAATAGATTTTGATGAAATATTTGCTCCTGTTGTAAGACTTGAAGCCATCAGAATCTTCTTAGCCTATGCAGCATGCCAATTTCAAAGTCTATCAAATGGATGTCAAAAGTGCCTTTCTGAATGGAGATTTGGAGGAGGAAGTCTATGTCAGCCAGCCTCCTGGTTTTGAAGATCCAAATTTTCCAGAATATGTTTACTATCTTTTAAAAGCACTTTATGGACTGAAGCAAGCACCTAGAGCCTGGTATGACACTTTGTCAAAGTTTATTTTAGAGAATCACTTCACTAGAGGTACTGTAGACAAAACTCTTTTCTTTATAAATGTTAATGGCTCTAGTATACTTGTTCAAATTTATGTAGATGACATTATTTTTGGCTCTACAGATGAAAAACTTTGCAAAAAGTTTGCCAAATGGATGCAAAATAAGTATGAAATGAGTATGATGGGAGAACTAACCTACTTTCTTGGTTTACAAGTTAAGCAAGTTAGTGATGGAATATTCATTAGTCAAACTAAATACATTTATGTTCTTTTAAAGAAGTTTGATCTAATGGATTGCACATCTGCAAAAACTCCCATGGCCACTGCAACTAAGCTTGAATTAAACACTACTGAAAAGTTTATGGATATTTCAAGTTATAGGGGCATGGTTGGCTCACTTCTGTACTTAACAGCTAGTAGGCCAGATATAATGTTTGCTACATGTTTATCTGCTAGATTTCAGGCTAATCCTAGAGAATCTCACTTAGTAGCTATGAAGAGAATTTTCAGATATCTCAAGAGAACACCAAAACTTGGCATTTGGTACCCTAGAGATTCTAGTTTTGATCTAACTGGTTATTCAGATGCAGATTATGCAGGTTGTAGAATTGATAGAAAAAGTACAACATGAACCTGTCAATTTCTAGGAAACAAGCTTGTGTCCTGGTTCTGTAAAAAGCAAAATTCAAATTCTACTTCTACAGCTGAAGCTGAATATATTGCTGCTGGCAGTTGCTGTGCACAAATTTTGTGGATGAAAAAACAATTGTTAGACTATGGTTTGCAAGTCAAAAGGATTCCCATTTTCTGTGATAACACAAGTGCAATTTCCATCACTGAAAATCCAGTACAACATTCAAGGACAAAGCACATAGACATCAAGTACCACTTCATAAGGGAACATGTAATGAATGGTACTGTGGAACTATATTTTGTTCCAAGTAAAAAGCAGCTTGCAGATATATTTACCAAGCCACTGGATGAATCCACCTTTTCAAGGTTGGTAAGTGAGTTATGTATGCTAAATTACTCTTGAATCTTTATTGATTGTTTGTAAGTTGTAATGCAGCCAGAAATTTAATTGATTTTTCAGTCATGGTTGAAATTTTGGCTAAGTCAAAATTTACTTCTCGACGGATGATCACTATCCATCGAGTTTGATCATCCGTCGGTATACTATTTGTTAATAAAATCAATAATTTAACTGAAATATTTTATGACTCGACGGATAACTGATTTATCCTCATCCGTTGAATTGTCTTATTTTTAGCCGTTGATTCCCTGAACATTATCCATCGAGTATACTTATAGTTTATAAGTATAACACGACGGATAATTGAAGGAATTTTTACAGTTTATTTTTAAACGTCTATTTTGGGCAATTCTTATTGGTTACTTTATTTTACTTTATTATTTTTGACAGTTATTTTTTAGATAGTATAAAAGCTTAATTCATTTTTATTACTTTTCTTTTATCATTCTCAAATCATCTGCTCTAAATTCTCTCTTTCTCAAAAGCAGTTATCATCTCTATCTCTGCAATTTCCACTCTCTAACAATGGCACCAGTCGTCAAGATCATGTCACAAACTGGATTTATCCATAAGAAGAACAACTTCATGGCTTTAGTAAACAAGGGGATTCAACAGTCTGGTGACTACCACAAAATGATGGATTTTGTGAAGAACTGCAAACTCAACTATGCCATGCTAGAATCACCCACCATCTTCTGTGAGGTTGTTAAGGAAATGTGGTCAACTGCTGTGTACAACTCAACTGATAAGACCATCACACTCACTATTAAAGGTAAGGAATTTTGTATTAATAGTGATATTGTTAAATCATGTTTCAAGATTCCTGATAATATTGTAACTTCACCACACACGGACACTGACATTATTAACATGCTTAACTCCATGAACTATGCACTCTCTACTTCTAAATTTAGTGAAATTAGGAGGTTGAGTCTTAGAAAGGAATGGAGTTATCTGTGTGATGTAGTTACTAAGGTCTTTTCTGGTAAAATCAGTAATTTTGATTCTGTTAATATCTCTATGCTTAACATGCTTTACATGAGTGTAACTGATACGTTCTTTAACTTTAGTGATCTTGTTTTATTTGAGTTGGGGTTTAAGTTAGGGGAGTTAAATAAGAGGGGTAAAAATGTTTACTATGCTAGATTTTTCATGATGCTTGCTAACCACCTCTCTGAGGAAATTGTGCTTGAGAACCTAACCAACAAACTAGATTGTTGGGTTCAAGAAAGAAGAATTATTGCAGATTTGAACAGGGAAAACCATTACAAAGAGGTGCCACTCTTCTATTTCCCTGTAATGGAAGCACCTCATGTAAGTGAGGTAATTTCATCTGTCTCTACTCTTCCAACCTCATAAATTTCTTTGCATTCTAGTGAAGCTATGACAACTGTGTCAATGACCCAACAGTTGCCTACCCAAGCTACCAAATCCAAAATTTCAAAATCAAAGACAAAGAAAGCCCCCTCTGGTGTCTCTTAAAAGATGCCGGTTGCAAAATCCACCAAATCTAAAGAGGGGAGTGTGAAGGTGGGTAAGGTAGGTGAGGGACAGGGTGAATATAAAAGAAACCCTAAGGATAAGGTTGGAGAGGTGAGTGTTTCCCAGCCTAGCCACACTATAGTTTCCCAATAAACTGCAGTGCTTAATAAGGACATAAGCTCATTGCTAGTTGCATCCTCCCAAAAGGATGTGACTATTGAACAAAGCTCTGAACCAAGAGCACAGGCCAAAATGGTAAGGGACACAAGCTCACCCCAAACCTACACTAGAAGGAAGAAACCCAAAACCCTTGGGGATGCACAGGGTTCACACACTGTGCAAACTGGTGCTGAAGACACAATTACTGCAGCTTTTCAAAGTCAGTTTGATGTGGCTCCAATAAATGTGGAGTCACAACCAAAATCTTTAGTTATAGAAGCACCTCAAACACCAAATTCTCCCATAAACTCTCTGGATGTGGATATGATCAACACATCAATTCCTCATTCCCCTTCTTTAACTCTGTTGGGGAAGCCAAAATCTAGTGCAAGTGAGCATCATCTTTTGGATGATTTGTTGGCTCACTTGTTAATTCTTTCGGGAACTGTTGAGACATCTGTGCCAAAATTCTCATCAATCTGCACAGAGTCCACAATAGTCTTCAGTCCAAACTCATTTATTCCTACTCTCTCGATGGATATTTTTCATCCGTCGAGTAGTGATTGTATCCCGACGGATAAGCTTAACAACAGTTATCCGTCAGATAGTCAAACTGCTAACCCGACGGATATCCCTTATCTGTCGAGTATCTCTGCACAGCTTCAAATTTCATCAATTATCTCAAGTACAGAAGACTTAGTGGTAGTACAATCACTCCTAGGATTGAGGGAGGAGAGTGTTATGAGTGAGAGTCTGGGTTGCTCCCAGGAAAAAAAGAGAGGAAAAGAGTGAAACTATGCAGTCCATTTCTTCAGGACTGACAAAAGAGAGTGTGATGAGTCCCACCTTAGATGGTGAAGGTAAGGGTGTGAGGGTGGGGAGCCAAGGTGAGACCTTGATGCAACAAAAGAGAGATAATGAGAGAAATGCAGGTACTGAAGATATAAGGATGGATGTTATTGTAAGTGAGTTAATGAATGTCCAGGATGCAGACAGGGGGGACTTTCTCAGCAAACTCAAGCTGTTATAGATTCCACCTCCTTAGATGTTGAGACATTTACTCACCCTGTTCCTGCATATCAACTCCTAGCTGGACAGGGCAATGACAATACCGAAAGGATGCTAAACTTGGTGCACACCATACAGTCCATGCAAAGAGCTAAGGATGCCATCACAGCTTTGCCTTCTACAGCTGGTGATGTTGATTATGAGACTGGTGGTTCAGAAGAATTCTTTGGAGGTGAAGGTGGAGATACTGAAGAAGAGCCATTGGACATTGGGGGAGAAGTAGGCTCTAGTTCAAGATCAGGCATGCTATCTTGGGCATTTTCAAAGCACTGTGATGAACACTACTTCAAGACAACCCTGATTCAACTCATAAATCAGACAAATTTTGCTCTTCAAACTACCACCTATGCCAGCACCAAAAAGCTCCTTCAAGCACATCTTGCTTCTCTGCAATTACAACAAATCCAAGGTTTTCAACATGCTCGAGATGTCAACACTATCAAAGGTGATATTGATGAGATGAAAAAGGCCATTTCTCACAAGATGGACTCTAAACTTCCAGAAGCTACAATGCTTGACATTAAGAGACAACTTAGGAAAAATTCTGATCTTGCCACAAAGATAGATGCCTTGGATAAAAGAATGACAGTAATAGAAGCATCTCTTACAGCAATTCATCTACACCAAGCTCAACAAACAGACTTGCTTCAGAAACTGGTGGCTGCACAGACCTCCTCTACTCAACTTGCTGATAACAAAAAGGGGGAGAAAGAGAATTCTAGGAGTGAGGGGGAGCAAAAAGTGCTCAACATTCAAGTTAGCAAAGTAATTGTGCCTACAATTACTATCTCAAAGCCACCATCCAAAGATAGCATTGATCTGATAAATGAAGCAACAGCCAATATAAGAGCAGCTGAAAAGGAGTAGTTGAATCCAATCAACTGGGAGAAAATTGATGAGGATATTCAAAAGAAGTTTGGGCTAGCAAAGAAGCCAGAAAAGTCAGTCATTCATCACTCTCAAGTCAGGCAAATCTCTGTGAATAAAATGAGCATGAACTATCTGGAAAGAGGATAGCCATCCTGCATCAAATCTCCAAAGGCTGAAGTACTTTTGAAGCCAAGGGTGAACTATCCAAAATCATCACTAAAGAACCCTTTGGATACAGTGTATGAGACACCAAAGCCTGATGAGAAGAAACTGTTGTCAAGATCCATTGCCTTCTACAAGGATCCAGCTGATTCAGTTTTGAAAAGGAGAATTGCTAAAGTTTTCAGGAATGGTAAAGAAATTTGTGTGGTGGCTGGACATCCTCAATTTGCTGAAGCAAAGAGAGAAGAAAAGGCAAGAGTGAAGCAAGAAAAAAAGCAAGCAGCTCTAGATGCTAAAAAGGTTAAACAAAAGAAAGAGCAAGCTGCTATCTTGGCCAAGCTACAAGCTGTGAAACCAACACAACAAATTCCTGCTCAGCCATCTGAAATCATTGAATCTCAAGATCCAAAGAATCAAGTTGAACCACAACAGAAGAAATCTCACAGATACAAGGAATTGGCCAAAAGAACCAAAAGGAAATTGAACTTTGTTGGTAAGGAATTGGAGGATCAGTTTCCCAAGGAATCCATTCCAACTACAACTCAAGCATCAAAACCCTCAGTGGTATTTAAAGATATTAAGGTGGTGGATCCTTACAGGAACATTCATGGTGAACCTATTGTGCCTAAGGATGAACCAATAGACTGGGAAAGTCTACCAATTCCTGACTTCAATTTGCCAATCCTTAACAAGCCAAAGAGAACAAAGTCAAGAGAGGTCAAGAAAGTGAAGCTGTCACCTCTCAAATCCAAATCTCTAATCAAAGCTCAATCCAAAGTCAACAATGGAGATTATATGTACTTATGTGACATCAAGGAATTCTCTGATCTAAACCTCTATCTAGATGAACTGGAAGAAGTTAGAGGGATTGATGCCTACAGGAATCTACCTAAAAGGTTAGTTTTCAAGTACAAGGGAGGAAAGGAGATTTCATGGCCACTTCACAGGATCCTTCAAGAAAGTCAATCTGTGCTGATAAAGGTTTATTCATCATTCAAGAAGAACTTTGGATTCAATGTAACTGCAAAAAGACTTGTTCTAAAGAAGATTGAAGAACTGAGGAGTATTAGAGCTAAAGATGCACTCCCAAAGACTCTAACTATTCCTTACACAGGGAGTAGAGTGCATCTAAGGCCCTACTGGCTGATGGAGTTCATGGATGACAAAGGAGTTAGAAGATTTTTCAGATTAGAAGACCAATTGAGCATCTCTAGCAATGAGACTCTTTTGGAAATGCAAGAAAAGCTAAATCTCTCAGAATCTGATGAACTGGAATTCCACAGACAGCTCCAAAATCAGATAGAAGAAAACAACAGAAATCTTGGAAAGAGATCTAGATCTTCAAGAAATTAGATTAATCTGCTCAGGCTAGAGGAGCACCTTGAAAATGACTGTGAGCTAATCTTTGTGCATTTTGTTATTTGAAGCACTTTACAGTTTTATCTACTTACTTTTAAAGTTGTATTTTTAGGGTATTTTGTTATCATCAAGTTTCTTTTAATTTATGGCTACAATTCCAGTAGACATAAATTGGGGGAGATTATTGTGGATATGTTGTGAACTTGATGATTTCATTAACAAAACACCTTAGTAGATTTTACTTAGTGAAAAGTGTAGCACTCGACGGATAAGGAATATAGTCCTGATGGATGACTCAATATAGTCCTGATGGATGATGATTAATTTTCCATCGAGTGAGTAGCTTGTGTAATAATGAGTTTATAGCACATTTCTGCATACACCTTGTTTAGATTCTGTAGTAGCACTCAAGTCATGTTGACTTTAATTAGATATGTAGAATAGGTTGATTAATTGTACATAGATGATGTCTTGTAATTCTGCATACATGAAATAAAGTCAAGTGCCAGATAGCTACCCGACGGATAAACAACAATGCCACTCGACGGATGATCAACAAGGCAACCCAACGGATGATCATGTACCCGACGGATAATCAATTCAAACATCTGTTGACAGTGACAACACAGTCACATGCGTTGAGTGTATGCAAATGGAATGTGGAAGCCTATTCAACTGGGTTTTAGAGAACAAAGAAGCATTGCCATTTCCATGCTATTATGAAGATATTCAAAGATGCTGGAATAGAGTAATGACGCAGCATAGTATTAGACTTGATAGGTTTTGTTTTATTATCTTGTCTTATTACTTTGTAATCTTGGTGATATATAAACCAAGAAGTAGCAAATAGAACAACAACAAGACTAAGAACATTATCTTAGAGAAACAATTGTAAGCTGCATCCTTAGCATTTCTGTGTAAACTTAGTTGTTCATATTTGTAAGAAGCTGTGAGCTAATTTTCCTACACAGAGTTCTCTTGATATAATATATATCTCTGGTGGATACATTCAAATCCCCCAGAAAGTTTTTAAAGACTTGTGTTTTTAATCGTGTTTTGATTTTACTAACTTCTTATTCCACACTTTGCAAATCAAACACTTATATATTATTAAGATAGAACATTTTATATTTCTGAAAAAGGTTCAAGAATTCCATTCAACCCCCCTTCTATAATTCTTTTTGCATTGTTAGGGACTAACAGAGCATCATCTTTTAGATGATCTGTTGGCTCACTTGCCAATTCTTTCTGAGTCTATTGAGACATTTGTGCCCAAATTTTCATCAATCTGCACAGAGTTTACAATAGTATCCACTCCAAACTCATTCATTTCTTCTATCCCGGTGGATATTATTCATCCGCTGAGTAGTGATTGTATCCCAACGGATGTGCCTAACAGCAGTCATCCGTCGGCTAGCCAAACTACTAACCCGATGGATATTCCTCATCCGTCGGGAGTCTCTGCACAACTTAAAATTCCTTCAATTGTCACAAGTGCAGATGACTTATAAGTAGTGCAATCACTCTTAGGATTGAGGGCAAGGAGTTAACTGAGTGAGAGGGTGGGTTGCTCCCTAGAAAAAGGAGAGAAAATGAGTGAACCTATGCATTCCATTTCTTCAGGACTGGAAAAAATGAGTGAAGGGAGTGCCACATTAGATGGTGAAGGTGAGGGTGGGAAGCCAAGGGTAGCCCTTGATGCAAAAAAAGAGAGATTATGAGAGAAATGCAGGTACAGGAATGATAAGGATGGATACCATTGCTAGTGAGTCAATGAATGTCAGTGATGTAAAAAGGAAAAGACTATTTCAGCAAGAATATCAAGCTGTCATAGATTCTATTTCCCTAGATGCTGAGACATTTACTCATCCTGTTACAGCTTATCAAACTCTATCGGTACAGGGCAACGAGGAGGCTGTAAAGATGCTCAACTTAATGCACACTACTCAATCTCTACAAAAAGCAAATGATGCAATCACTGCTATGCCTTCAACTACTGGCAGTGATTTTAAACTAGCTGAAGACTCATTTGGGGATGCTGGTGGGGATGATGAGGAAGACAACATGAGTATAGGGGGAGATGCAGATATTCCTTCCTGGATGCTAACTAAAGAATGTTCCTACTCATATCTCCAATCAAAACTATTCAAGCTCATTCAAGACACCCAAACAGCCATTCAAGCATCTACAAATACCAGCACAAAGAGACTACTTACAGCACATCTTGAAGCTCTTCAGCTGCATAAGATTCAAGCTCTCCAACACAGTCAAAGTGTGGATGAAATCAAGCAAGAAGTTTCTGAAGTAAAACAGGATCTCATAGCAAGGTTGGATTCTAGACTTCCTGGAATCACCATGACTGAGATAGCTCAGATACTGAGGAAGGAAGCTGATCTCAATAGAAAGGTTGAGGCCATGGACTCTAGATTATATGATGTGGAGAAGTCAATGGCCAAGATACCTGCTAACCAAGAAACTCAGACTGCTCTGCTCTAAGAGTTGGTGGCTATTTAACTCCCTTCCACTCAACAACTTGACGCTAACAAAAAGGGGGAGAAAGGCTCATCAAGTGAGGGGGAGAAACAACTCAACATTCAAGTCAGCAAAGTAATTGTGCCAAAAATTGCTTTCACTAAGCCCTCAACTATGGACAATATTGACATCATAAATTTGGCAGCAGCAAAACTGGAATCAAATGACAAACTGCTAAAGATTGATGTAGTAGCAGCTGAGAAAGAACTAAAAGAAAAATGGAGAAAAATAGATGCAGAAGAAGTTTGGACCAATTCAGAAACCAGACAAAATCTTTAATCATCACTCTCAAGTCAAGCAAATTTCTGTGAATGAAATGAGTTTGAATTATCTGGAAAAGGGTCAAACATCATGCATAAAGTCTCCAAAGGCAAATCTGGTCCTGAAGCCTAAAAGAAACTACTCAAAGTTTTCAGATAAAAATCATATGGATACTGTGTTTAAGACACCCAAGCCAGATGAGAAGAAGCTGTTGGCTAGGTCAATTGCATTTTTCAAAGATCCTACTGATTCAGAACTTAAAAGAAGAATTGCCAAAATCTACAGAAATGGTAAAGAAATATGTTTGGTGGATGGACACCCTTTGTTTGTAGAAGCTAAGAAGGAAGAGAAGGAAAGAATCAGGCAAGAAAAGAAGCAGGCTTCCTTAGATGCTAAGAAGCTCAAACAAAAGAAGGAGCAAGCTGCTATCTTGGCCAAACTTCAAGATGTGAAGACTACAACCGAGATTTCTGCACAACTATCTGTAATTGCTGAACCTCAAGATCAGAAAGTGCAAGATGCACCACAACAGAAAAGAAGATTCAGGCACAAGCTTCCCTCTAAAAGAAAATTGGACTTCGGTGATGAGGAAATGGAAGATTACATTCCCAAAAAGTCTATAACTTCAACTCAGACATCAAAACCCTCAATGGTATTTGAAGAATTCAAGGTGGTGGATCCAACTAGGAATATTCATGGTGAGCCCATAATTCCAAAGGATGAGCCAGTAGACTGGGATAGTTTACCAATTCCTGAACTAAATTTTCCTATCTTCAACAAGCCAAAGAAGACAAAAAAAGGAGCAATCAATAAAGTGAAGCCTGTGACTCTTAGATCCAAGACCCTAACCAAATCTCAACACACATCCAATAAGGAAGATATCTTATACATCTGTGACATCAAGGAGTTCTCTAAAATAAACCTCTACTTGGAAGAATTGGAAGAATTAAGAGGGATTGATGCTTATAGACATCTTCCTGAAAGTCTAGTGTTCAAATATAAGGGAGGGAAATAGATCACATGGCCACTTCACAGGATTCGTCAAGAAAGCCAATCTGCACTGATAAAGGTCTATTCATCCTTCAAGAAGAACTCTGGATTTAATGTGACTGTAAGGAGAATAGTTCTAAAGAAAATAGAGGAGCTAAGGAGTAATAGAGCCAAAGATGCACTTCCAAAAACTCTGTCTATTCCCTTCACAGGAAAGAGAGTGCATTTGAGGCCTTATTGGCTGATGGAATTCATGGATGATAAGGGAGTTAGAAGATTCTTCAGACTGGATGACCAATTGAGCATCTCTAGCAATGAGACTCTTTTGGAAATGCAAGAAATGTTGGATTTATCTGAAGCTGATGAACTTGAATTCCACAGACAACTCCAGAATCAGATAGAACAGAATAACAAGAGGCTTGGGAAGAAATCCAGACAATCAAGGAAATAGCTGTACTTGTCAAGAATTTCTCTGTAGTTTGTTTGTTCTACTTGTAAAGAAGTTGTGAGCCATTCTAAGCTACACAGAGTTCTCAAACTGATATATATATATATATATATCTGGTGGATATATTCAAATCCACCAGAAATTTTTAAAAGCTTGTGTTTTGATTTATATAACTCTTTTATTCCGCACTCTGCAAATCAAATACTTATATATATTTAGTTAGAACAGTTTTTAAAATCTTGAAAAAGTAGCCAGAATTATATTCAACCCCCCTTCTGTAATTCTTGTTGTATTGTTAGGGAATAACAATTGGTATCAGAGCAAGCTCTCGAAGTACAAAGAGTGTAAAGATCACAACAAACAACAAGATGAACAAGAGGGATGTTGGAGTCAAAATTCCATTTATGGACAAAGATAATTATCACAACTGGAAGGTGAAAATGCACCTACATCTTCTTTCCCAAGATGAGGCCTATGTGGATTGCATAGAGAGAGGTCCTCATGTACCAATGAGAGCTGCACCTGGCAATGAACCATCTGTTCCCAAACCTAGGCATGAATGGTCAGATCATGATATTGAGCAAGTCAGGAAAGATAAGAAGGCCATGAACATTTTGTTCAATGGAGTTGATGGTGATATGTTTGATAACATCATTAACTTTAAAACAGCTAAAGAGTTTTGGGACACAATCCAGATTATTTATGATGGTACTGAGCAAGTAAGGGAGAACAAGAAACAGCTACTGATTCAGCAATATGAGCATTTCTACCGTGAAGAAAGTGAGTCTCTCACTGATATTTTTAGTAGATTTCAAAAGCTACTAAATGCTCTGAATTTGTATGGAAGAGTCTATTAAATAAAAGACTCTAACCTCAAGTTCTATAGATCTCTTCCAAAGGAGTGGAAGACGATGACAGTTTGATTGAGAAATTCTCAGGATTACAAGGAGTTCACCTTGGAGAGACTGTATGTCATCCTAAAAACTTATAAGCTTGAAATTGAGCAAGATGAGAGGATGGAGAAAGGAAGGAAGGAAGGAGGGTCCATAGCACTGGTTGCTGAGTTAGAGAAAGAGAAAGAGATGAAGGTAGAAGCTATTGAGTCTACATCAAAGGTCTGTGAAAGCAAGGGTAAAGGGCTGGTAGCTGAAAATGAAGATCAGTTGAGTCAAGATGACATGGATGATATTGATGAGCATTTAGCATTCCTATCCAGAAGATTTGCCAAGCTCAAGTTCAAAAAGAATTTCGGAGCAGCCAAGCCAAGTAGAAACATGGTGGATAAATCCAAATTCAAATGTGGCTTGGTGGGGCATTTTGCCAATGAGTGTAGAAAGTCAAATTCTAGCAAAAAGAAATTTGAGCCTGTTGACTATAAACAGAAATATTTTGGGTTGCTCAAGCAAAAGTAAAGGGCTTTCATTACACAAGAAAATGACTGGGCAGCTGATGGATTGGATGAAGATGAAAAAACAAGTTATGTCAACTTAGCCCTTATGGCCAAGTCCGATGAAACAGAAACAAGTTCTTCAAGTAATTAGGTAATCACCACTAACCTAGCACATTTATCTAAAGCTGAGTATAATGATGCAATCAATGACATGTCCACAGAATTATATCACTTACGTGTTACACTTAAGTCCCTCACTAAGGAAAATGCTAAAATTAAAGAAAACAATTTGTTTTTAAGTGGGAGGAATAATGTTCTAGAGTCTTAGTTTATTGAATTTGAAAAATTGAGAATTGAGTGTAAGATTGCTAAGGATGAATTAACTGAGTCCTTGAAGAAAGAAGAGATTTTAAACAAGCAGCTTGAACGAGAACAAGAAGTGATTAAGGCATGGAAATCATCCAGAGATGTCCATGCACAAATCACTAAAGTTCAAGGTATTGAGTCCTTTTATGATGCAGCCTGGAAGAAGAGTAAGGAGAAGCTGGAATCCAATTTGATTGAAGGATTGTTGACAGATGTGGACTCGACGGATGATGAAAATCATCCGTCGGATAATCAAAAGGATTATCCATCGAATGACAAAGAGCCACATATGTCGGCTGTGAGTAAACCTGTAAGCAAAGCTAAGCTAGCCAAGTTAAATGAGAAATATGGCTCAGTTTCAAAGAACTTTATTCCAGGAGAATTAAGTCAAATCAGGAAGGAAAAGAAAGTTAATGTTGGCCATCTGTCCATCAAGCAATTGAATGACAGATTAGAAAAGATTGAGGTTAAAACAGAAGCTAAAAAGAAAAACAACAATAAATGGAAAAGTAGGAATTAACAAACATAACAACTACACACCTGACAAATATGCACCAAGAAAAATATGTGTTAAGCGTGGCAGTGTTAATCATTTGTCTGTTAATTGCAAACTTGCTATGCCTACTTCCATGTCTGCACCCTCTTCTTTTCCCAACATGACTGCCATGCCTACCATTCCTATGAATGTTATGTCTGCTCAAAATATGAATGCACAATTTTCTAATAAGCCATTTGCACCTAATCCGCGTCAATTTTCTAGGTTTATCTCAGAGATAAAATGTAATAACCCCAATTTTTTTGGAATTTTTGAAACCCTTATGAATAATGATTTTGCCGATTATGCTGAATAAGAAAACTTTTCATACCACACTATGTAGGGGTTCTTTTATTGATATTCTGAGATCTTATTAGTACTCTATATGATATATAAGTGTATATAAAGATCGTCAGAATCCAAATTCAAACACTTTGATTTTTCCCGAAAATCCACCAGATACCGAAAGAATTGAGTATAAGGTAACATGATAAAAAGGATTTAAATTCAAGGATTATAAGAGAGGATCATAAAAGGAATATAATATATTGAGAAAGGTTAAGGAAACCCAAGTAATAAGATCCCGGGTATGATCCCTCAAACGATAAACGAAAACGAAAGTTAAGCGAACCGTATAACAGATCAGCGGTCATTAGCCAAGTAATTAGAAGCTAATCAAAGAGATTAGTGAGGATGATGCCATCAAACCAATAAGAAGAGGACAAGCATGGGAAGATGACATAAGATTGATGACCTAAGCATGACCAAAGAGAAGTGTGTTGTTGGTTGATTAAGAACCACACAAAAATCACCATGGTTAAAAGGTAAATAATTAAAACAAAAGCCAAAAACAACCAACCAACAAATCATTTCACCAAAACACAAGTTGACTTCACTTTTCTTCAAGAAAAGCTCTCGGCCTCTTTTCCATTTTAAGAAGAAAAAAACCAAAATCCAAGTTCCAAGCTTCATTAATTAGTGAGGTAATTATCTAAGACTCCTTATGCATAGATATAGCTATCCTATAAGTTTAAGCTTCAAATTCCTTCACAATCTCTTCCTAAAATTCATGGAAGAAGAGGGTGAATAGTGTTTTTCAAGAACTTAAAATTTTGTTCTTGAGTTTTTGTTTAGATTAAGCTTGGGTAAGGACTTTCAAGGTTGATTTCAAGCTAATTAGTTACTCCTACTCACCAAGGAAGGTATAATCTCAAACCCTAGCCCTACTTTTGTATATTTAGAGCTTTTTTGTTTAGTATGGTTCTTGAGAAGATTGATTATTGAGTATTTAGAGATGTGTTGGTTTTGTGATGTGTTTGGAGTTATAAATCTTGTTGATTAGTTAAAGAACTTAAGTAAAGCTTTTAGTTCATGATGGGAAGTAGTATAAATTTGGAAATATTGAGTTGTCCGGGCTGTTGTAGCATTGTAAGTATGGAGTTTGGTTGTATGGCTGAATTGTGGTTGATTGGTGGTTGATTTAGAGTAGGATAAAAATTGGTAATCGCGTAAACATAGCCGTCGTAATGTCTGATTTACTTCAGACTGTTTTGTTCTTAACAATCAGGACCCGAGGACTCACTGTTAGGTTTTGACCATTGCCATAATTAGATAGTTCATGTTACGAGCTTCGTTTTGATATGTGGTTCGTTTGAATCCAACGTACGGTTTAGGAGAAACGACCGTTTTAAGTAACGGCGTTTCGCGAACGAACCATTACCCCTCACCTTACTTTGAAACATAGGTTAAAGACCTTAAAAGACTAATTGGAGTATGAATCATTTATGTAAAGTTTATTAGGCAGTTGGTAAGGCACTCGCGAAAGAATTGCCTTAAAACCCTTAATGGTTAATTTATGAAAAATGGTGGAGCCGAGGGTACTCGAGCGACTTAAGAGAATCGTTGAGCGCAAAGCGAGTGTTAGAGTCTAATTGGTTAAAGTATAGATTCATAAGCGACTTTGGTTTAATTCCAACTTATATGTTGTTTATAGGTTACCAGACTCGTCCCAAGCCATTTATCACCCCCAGTCGCTCAGGCAAGTTTTCTACCCGTTATACTGTTGTTGTGATGTAAATATATGTATATGCATTATCTTGTGATAAGTGCATGATTGTTATTAGCAAATCTTGCGATATATTGGAGCATACTGATATGGTATATATGCATGTCTATTTCGTAATCTTGATATCTCTTTGTTGATTCCAATGCTTATAATTGCATAATACCTATGCTAGAAATAAGCAGTAGTTACGTATACCCTTAGTATATGGGACCCAAAGGTGAATATTTTCTAAACCGGGAGTCGATGTTCCCGAGTATAATATATATATATATATATATATTGATATAGTTTTCAAAACTATTAATCAAATAAGGTTTATTCGATAACTTTATTTTGTTTAATGAATATTATTCTGAATATTCATTCGAGGACTTATGACTCCGTTTACTTTATTTAATGAATATTATTTTGAATATTCATTCGAGGACTTATGACTCCGCTTATTTATTAAATAATATTCTTTAATTTATTAAAGAATAATGTTTCGATAATCAAACTTATTTTCGATTATTCAAATAAAGATCATACTTTCGTATAAGTATATCTTTGGTTATTTAATATTTATTTCAAGTATGAGTTTTAAAACTTCTACTTCAATTATTTTTATAAAGATTATTCTTTATGGGAATATTATTTAAATAATAATATTCAGATATTTTCTAATATTTTGGGACTGATTTATTTTATTAAATCAGCATTACTCCAAACATTCTTAAAAATGTTTTCGAGTCTTCAAAATGATATTAAAAGTTAGAGCGGATCCCAAAACTCGTTTTCAGATTTAAGATCTTCCTTTCGAAGGAGACTTGAATATTCGCTCAAAAATCTTAGGGATCCGGCTCTGTGGTGTATTTTATATTCGCAACGAGGTTGCTGTTTTGAGAAAACAATTTGATTACTTGCCCAACGTTCGGGAAGTAAGTCCATCTAATTGAGTCGGCATAAGCGACAGGCCGGGGTACGGTCTATGAAGGTGTAAGAGGCTGGGTGACAGTCCATCCACGCGTGAGTGGCCGGGTAACGGTCTAGCGCGAGGTCCTAATGCGGCCAGGGTGATGACCGGCGAGGAATTCATCCATCTACAGTTGAAAAGGTTACTTATTGGTAACTTTGCCTGATCAGCAAGATATCGGGTTTATGCCAAAATTCTTTTCTTTCCAAATTCATTGGATATTACAACTCTGTTCATACTTTACATGACAGAGGTTTTCAGGAAATGTATGAGATATATATATATATATGGATATATATATATATATCGGGACTTAATGAAGTATCTCGTAACTTCATTTCTTTTGAATGATATTTCAAGGATTGAATCTATTCAAATCATATCTTGTAGTCTCATCTATGTGATGAACTTTTGACACAGATTATACCTTGAACGGTGGTAGTTCAATTAGTATTCGGAAAAGATATAAGTATATTGGAGTATCTTGTAACTTCATCTTTTAAACTTATATCTAGTAAATGATTATCTTGTGCATGTCAAAGATTTTCAGAAAAACGTTGAGACAAGGTTAGATATATGAGATCACCTTGCAACGATATTTTTATACAGTTATAAACTGGAACTCTGTGTATATTATACATGTCAGAGGATTTCCAAGATTGTGAAAAGTATATATACACATATATACTGAATATTTTGCGACTTGGTCGCGTTAAGATATCAAACTTGGTTCATATATGCGTAACCAAGACTTTCATGAGTACTATGAGAATGCTCAAATATTGTTAATTATTATATATATTATTTCAGTGGGCTTGTTGCCCACCCTTGCTTTCTTCTTTCATCACACAACAACAGATAGAAAAGATAAACAGGACCAAGCTTCCAATTCACAAGCGGTTAGGAAACGTTCCGCAGTTTTCTGGAAGTGTTGATGCCGCCGTAGCTGAGGTAGAAATTACCAATAGGCTAGGCTTTCAACTTCTGATGTACCAGACTTATGTATCTATATGAATTGTAATAATGGCAAAGAAATGTAAATTTATTCAGAAACCCTTTTAAGGTGTAACGGTTTATAATTGTGGAATAAAATGACTTGTGTTACTTTTGGTATTCATCTCTGAGACTATAACTTGTGGTGTGTGTATGTGTATATTGTGGGGTCATAGTACTCAGTAGTTGGTTGACTGTTAAGATTTAGTATTGATAAGGGAAATGGAACTCGTGACAACCCGAATCCCCGACCCCGGATTTGGGGGTGTTACAGAAATGGTATCAGAGCCAAGCGTTATAAACCTCAGAGATGATGTGGCGTTAAGATAATAAGTTCACTAAGATAATAAGAACTCTTGCCAAGTTCATAGTCGGACTACCTAGCGTAGTACTGACAATTAAAACCCTTATGGGAACGCTTATAAATATCATGATAGAAGCGTAGTTCGTTATCATATATGGTAGCGGGACTCCGAACCCTGAGGTTGAGGAGCAACAACGCGATGATGTTGTATTACTAATTGGAGATCGGATTGTGGATCCGATAGAGCGTCCTAACGCAGGACCGGATGATGTTCATATTGAGGATGTAGCGGTTGATGATGTTGTCCTAGAAGGGATTGTTACTGGGGAATTGATGACCATGGTTAGGGAACTACAAGAGGTAGGATTGGCCGGTCACTACCGGAGGTTCGTTCAAGTTTGTAAAGATAATAGCCCTTTAACGCGGCTTACTCGTAAGACTGAAAAGTTTGAATAGACAGAGAAATGCGAGAAAAGCTTTTAAGAACTGAAGCAAAGGTTGGTGATGGCCCCTATGTTGGCGTTGCCGGATGGAAAAGGAGATTTTGGGATGTGTAGTGACGCTTCGTATAAGGAATTAGGGTGTTTCTTATACAGCACAACAAGGTAATCGCGTACGCGTCAAGACAATTAAGGGAATATAAAATTCGATATCCCCACCCATGAGCTTGGGCTCGTGGCAATAGTTTTGCGCTAAAGATTTGAGGCACTACTTGTATGGAGAGAAGTGCGAGATTTACATTAAGTGCTCTAGTACATTTCACGCAGGAAGAGCTCAATATGCGCCAGAGGAGGTGATTAGAGCTAATCAAGGATTACGATTATGAGATTCTTTATCATCCAGGGAAAGCCAAAATGGTGGCTAATGCATTTAGTGTAAAGGAGAGACTCAAGATGATAATGTCTTTGGGAGAGTTGATAAGAGATTTTGAGAAAATGGAAATAGAAGTGAAGGTAACCGGAGCCGGTACCGAAAAGCTGTTTGAGATTGCAATACAGCTCAAATTATTGGAAAAAAACA
This sequence comes from Apium graveolens, assembly GCF_009905375.1. NCBI lineage: Eukaryota > Viridiplantae > Streptophyta > Magnoliopsida > Apiales > Apiaceae > Apium > Apium graveolens. The sequence goes on from NC_133656.1 coordinate 215,528,535, forward strand.
TATTATGCCAGAAAAAGTGATGAATGAAGGCAGAGAGCCAACAAATAGATAAGAGATTAATACCGAGAAAGATGATAAGGGAATAATGAGGTATTCCTACAGAATTTGGGTTCCAAATGTTCAAGAGCTTAAAGATGAAATCTTAGATGAAAGCTAGTTTGAGGAATAAGATTTAGAGCAAACCCTGAACGTGATAGTCAGGGAGGTCGCCATCAAGATAGAAGGAACCCATAACATAATGGAGTGGAAAATGAGGATTTAAAACATGTAGGATGACCCCTATTATGGGGAGAATGAGGGAACGTTCAGACTAAGGAAACGGGAGTCGAGTAAGGAAAGGGGACCCGAGACGGTACTCCTATACGACAAATTATGGACCTTTGTAGACAGAACTTAGACTATTATCCCCAACCACCACCCTGAGGAAACAATGCGGTGAGAAATTCTTTCAGGTTTTTTAAGTCGCTAAGCTCTCAGAGTTCCAAGGAACAAGCTGACCCAGTCGAGGCAAGAGCCTGGCTAAAGGAAATATAGGAATCATTTGAGATTCTAAATGATTGACGAATCACAAAAGACTGTTTTTGTCACTTACCCTCCTAAGAGAGAGACCACCCACTGGTGAAAGACCAAGAAAGGCACGGAGCAAGAGGTTATGATAAACTAATTAAAGTTCAGTCAATTTTTTTTTCAAGAAAGTAAATTCCAAGGTTATGGAGATAGTGTAAAAGCTTTAAGAGCCAGAATAAAGGCGGACGAATATGATGAATTATGAATCTAAGATTGTAAAAGTTGTCAAGATTCGTCTGGAGGACAAGAATCCTAGAACGACGTGATGTTTGAAGTCAATAATTAGTGGGTACGTAAAATGATTGTAAGAGAAAGGAAAATAAAAAGAAACTGAAGTGGAAAGGAATATAAAGGCAATAGAGTTTGAGGAATGATGAGGGAGTTGGGTATGAGGAAACCCTAAAGAATCATAGTAATAGAAATAGAAAAGTATGTGATCGTCAGGATGAGGATGATTCACTATGAGTTAAAAGTTGATGGTTGAAGGCATAAGAGATGTACATATTGTACCCCTTTAAGTTGGGAGAATTCGAGGAAACCTTGAGATAGTTCGAAGGATAAATAATGAGACGCGGATAGACTGAGGAGACAAGAAAGTAGGAAATCAGGAAAATTGGATGAAGGAAGTGACCTTCAAGAATGTGAAGTGTAAGACCGGTGGCATGATACCCAGAAAGGGAGATGCCAGGTATGAAAGACATCCCAACATTGAGATGACTATTGAGATAAACAACAAAAGTAAATGAGGAATTATTAAGAAGAAGTTCACGTTGAACATGACCAATATCTTCCAGGACATCCCTGTTATCATTACCAAATTAGGAAAGAAAAGTGGGTAACCATTGTTATCTTTTGAAGGCCATATGTGTTGACCTCAGTTTGAATAAGGATGTTATTGTGAAATTGGTATAGACTATCTGGGTGGGAATGATTGAATAAGACACCCTTATCAGGGATATATGACTTGATTTATCCATGGAAGGATGCATATACCTTTTTAAAGGTGGAATTAAGGATAAAACATTTGTAACTTAGAATGAATCCTAGGGGAATGCATAAAGGTTGGCATTTCACCCTTAATAGGGATAGTATGAGTTTTGACAGTATAAATTGGAAAGGATTAAGGTAACAACAACCTTTAAGGATCAGTGGAGAAATTTTTCAGAAGTATATAGACAATGATTCTGGTATTAGTAAATGGTATCTTGATATGCCCTGTGCCTAGGGTGTACCTGATGAAGGATTTAAGGATAATCTTAGAGGTTTTACAAGGAGAAAGGTAATATTCAAAGTTCTCAAGAATAGAAATTTTGATAAAGGAAATGTGACGTAATTATAATAATGCCAGGTGGGGCACATGTTGAACCATAAGAAAGTATAGATTGACCCAATAAGGGTCGAGATTGGTGAAAACATGTAGGACCCAAGATAAGAGACGTCCTAAGTATGATCGAGAGTCAGTTGTGACAATGTTAACCTCTAAAAGACCGAGGCAATAACTTATGGAAAAATGGTGATATATTTTTTCACCAAAGCGTAAGGAAGATCATTTTCACGCAAGTAGTGACTGGAAATGAGGTAGAAAACTTAGTTGAAGATCATTTAAAAGACATTGATTGTAAGGAAATTTTACTATCAGGAAAGGCCAAAGAGGTGGCCGACACTTTAAGTGTAAAAGGACAATCATAGGCGCTCGTGCCAGAGGAATATAGTGATAATGGTTGAAGCCGTGAAGGTTGTATTATGGTTTGGAAGATTGACGTTCCTTCTGATGACTGTGCAATACCCAACCGTAATAGTAGTTTGGTAAAGGTTTAATTCGTGTAATCACCATGAGCGGGCTATCTATATTAGAAGGTCCTATCTTGAGAATAATCCAGGACCATGTTTCAAAAAGGACTAAACGAACCTTTGAGTTAAGTCTTCTATTGAAGGCATATGATTAGGAATGGTATTAACCTGCTATCGTTGCTTTGATTGAAACTCTTCTGTAATTTTATCTGCTTCATGTCATGAAAGTACGTCAGGATCTGGAGTGTTCTTCATGAATTATGAATGGTGATTATGTTAACTCCTTAGAAGAATTTGATACGACAAGTATGGACTCCGTATGGTTAACTATTAAGATCCAAGGAAAATGAATGACTACAGTGGGTCAGCGATGGACCATAGTAGTGCAGCAATGATTCTGCGAGTAATGAGTCGATTACAACCGTATGAGTTGTATTAGAATGGATGTTGAGATTGAGTACCACTAATCAGGTCGTGGTGATGTATAAGTTATAATTGATAGACTAATTAAGTCGATTATCTACCTATTGAATATATATTCCTTCTTAGGAATAGAGAGTCGTATTACTATACGAAGAAGGTTGCGGTGCAAGCATAGAATTCTAGTAACGATGATGTCTAGAATGAAATCCCAGATTCGATTTTCGATGTCAAGGGAGTTTCAAAGGTGATTGTGTATAAGCTCGAGGAAGAGCATGGGTCCATAGAATGATGGACGGAATATCAAAAATAATTAGGCATGTGAAATACGATGCTATAATGCTTAATGTTGATTTATATACATATATGTTTTGTTCTCCTATGATAAACCTCTATAGTTCAGAGGTAGATTTCAAGCCAGATATTTTGTGGCAGTATATATTTTAATATATATACAATTCTCTTCAATTCATTCTTTTCTCTCCTTTTCATTTCATGTAAGATGAGAAGAACAACCCTTCCAGAAGGGGACGTATTACCGAATGACTATCTATCTGTGTGATAGAAGCCTAGTAGGATACCATCTATTGTTTAATTGCTTGTCAAGTACTAAAGGCTGGCCACCTTCTGTACTAACTATGCGATATAACAAGTGTTCATGATCATAGTGATCTCTCAACAAATTCCTTTACTTCTATATGATGGATCAAGCTTTCGAAGATAGAAGCAGCTAGAAAGGAAGTAGTATCAGTACGGTGGTATTCTGATTCTAACACATTCGTGATACTAAGGTTGACGTGTGTATTAAAAGGTTATAGAATGCTAACGAGCAAAGGTGAAACCAGTATAATATTAGGAACGGAAGATAGTAGCGATTACGAACTGGAAAAGAGTGGGTATTGAGAAGCAAAAGCTATAATTCTAGAAGCTATGATGAGGGTCTGTGCAATAGACTTGAAAGAAATTGGAATGATCACTTAACACAGATTGAGTTTTCTTACGACAATAGATCATATGTCATTATCGAGATTTCACCTTATGAGATCCTTGAGGGAAGACAATGTTGATCTCCCTTATGATATGATGATGTTGTAGAGCGCAAGATGCTTAGACCAGCAGTGGTCCAAAGGACCAAGGATATAAGAGATTTAATCAGAGGACGGCTGGTAGTAGCCCAAGATGGGAACACGAAGTATGTTGATTTGACACGAAAGGACAAGGAATAGGAAGTAGGGGACCTAGTGCTGTTATAGGTATTCCCTTGGAAAGGATGGATGAGGTTTGGAAAGAAAGGAAAGCTAAGCCCACGAATTGTTGGACCCTTTGAGGTATTAAGATGTATTGGGAAGTTAGCATATGAGCTAGCCCTACCTCCGAACATGTAGCAAGTTCATAACGTGTTCCACGTATCAATGTTAAGAAAGTGTAATCCGGATGCCAGGCAAATAAAGGCATATATAAAGGCATATGAGCGCATAGGCATGCAACCAGACGTAACCTATATGGAGCAACTAGAAAGGGTTATAGATTGAAAAGGAACAAGTGCTTAGGAGAAGGGCTATCAAACTAGTCAGAGTTTAATGGTAGAACCACAATGTGGGAAAATTGACTTGAGAGTCAGAAAGTGCAATGCTAAGAGAGCATCCCTATTCATTTTCTATCCGATTCCGGGACGGAATCCTTTTAAGGAGGGGAGACTGTAATAACCCCAATTTTTTGGAATTTTTGAAACCCTTATGAATAGTGATTTTGCCGATTATGCTGAATAAGAAAACTTTTCATACCACACTATGTTTATTGATCTTCTGAGATCTTATTAGTACTCTATATGATATATAAGTGTATGTAAAGATCGTCAGAATCCAAATTCAAACATTTTGATTTTTCCCAAAAATCCACCAGATACCGAAAGAATTGAGTATAAGGTAACAGGATAAAAAGGATTTAAATTCAAGGATTATAAGAGAGGATCATAAAAGGAATATAATGTATTGAGAAAGGTTAAGGAAACCCAAGTAATAAGATCCCGGGTATGATCCCTCAAATGATAAACGAAAACGAAAGTTAAGCGAACCGTATAACAGATCAGCGGTCATCAGCCAAGTAATTAGAAGCTAATTAAAGAGATTAGTGAGGATGATGTCATCAAACCAATAAGAAGAGGACAAGCATGGGAAGATGATATAGGATTGATGACCTAAGCATGACCAAAGAGAAGTGTCTTGTTGGTTGATTAAGAACCACACAAAAATCACCATGGTTAAAAGGTAAATAATTAAAACAAAAGCCAAAAACAACCAACCAACAAATCATTTCACCAAAACACAAGTTGACTTCACTTTTCTTCAAGAAAAGCTCTCGGCCTCTTTTCCATTTTAAGAAGAAAAAAACCAAAATCCAAGTTCCAAGCTTCATTAATTAGTGAGGTAATTATCTAAGACTCCTTATGCATAGATATAGCTATCCTATAAGTTTAAGCTTCAAATTCCTTCACAATCTCTTCCTAAAATTCATGGAAGAAGAGGGTGAATAGTGTTTTTCAAGAACTTAAAATTTTGTTCTTGAGTTTTTGTTTAGATTAAGCTTGGGTAAGGACTTTCAAGGGTGATTCCAAGTTAATTAGTTACTCCTACTCACCAAGGAAGGTATAATCTGAAACCCTAGCCCTACTTTTGTATATTTAAAGCTTTTGTGTTTAGTATGGTTCTTGAGAAGATTGATTATTGAGTATTTAGAGATGTGTTGGTTTTGTGATGTGTTTGGAGTTATAAATCTTGTTGATTAGTTAAAGAACTTAAGTAAAGCTTTTAGTTCATGATGGGAAGTAGTATAAATTTGGAAATATTGAGTTGTCCGGGCTGTTGTAGCATTGTAAGTATGGAGTTTGGTTGTATGGCTGAATTGTGGTTGATTGGTGGATGATTTAGAGTAGGATAAAAATTGGTAATCGCGTAAACATAGCCGTCGTAATGTCTGATTTACTTTAGACTGTTTTGTTCTTAACAATCAGGACCCGAGGACTCACTGTTAGGTTTTAACCATTGCCATGATTAGATAGTTCATGTTACGAGCTTCATTTTGATATGTGGTTCGTTTGAATCCGACGTACGGTTTAGGAGAAACGACCGTTTTAAGTAACGGCGTTTCGCGAACGAACCATTACCCCTCGCCTTACTTTGAAATATAGGTTAAAGACCTTAAAGGACTAATTGGAGTATGAATCATTTATGTAAAGTGTATTAGGCAGTTAGTAAGGCACTCGCGAAAGAATCACCTTAAAACCCTTAATGGTTAATTTATGAAAAATGGTGGAGCCAAGGGTACTCGAGCGACTTAAGAGAATCGTTGAGCGCAAAGCGAGTGTTAGAGTCTAATTGGTTAAAGTATAGATTCATAAGCGACTTTGGTTTAATTCTAACTTATATGTTGTTTATAGGTTACCAGACTCGTCCCAAGCCATTTATCACCCCCAGTCGCTCAGGCAAGTTTTCTACCCGTTATACTGTTGTTGTGATGTAAATATATGTATATGCATTATCTTGTGATAAGTGCATGATTGTTATTAGCAAATCTTGCGATATATTGGAGCATGCTGATATGGTATATATGCATGTCTGTTTCGTAATCTTGATATCTCTTTGTTGATTCCAATGCTTATAATTGCATAATACCTATGCTAGAGATAAGCAGTAGTTGCGTATACCCTTAGTATAGGGGACCCAAAGGTGAACATTTTCTAAACCGGGAGTCGATGTTCCCGAGTATAATATATATATATATATTGATATAGTTTTCAAAACTATTAATCAAATAAGGTTTATTCGATAACTTTATTTTATTTAATGAATATTATTCTGAATATTCATTCGAGGACTTACGACTCCGTTTACTTTATTTAATGAATATTATTTTGAATATTCATTCGAGGACTTATGACTCCGCTTATTTATTAAATAATATTCTTTATTTTATTAAAGAATAATGTTTCGATAATCAAACTTATTTTCGATTATTCAAATAAAGATCATACTTTCGTATAAGTATATTTTTGGTTATCTAATATTCATTTCAAGTATGAGTTTTAAAACTTCTACTTCAATTATTTTTATAAAGATTATTCTTTATGGGAATATTATTTAAATAATAATATTCAGATATTTTCTAATATTTTGGGACTGATTTATTTTATTAAATCAGCATTACTCCAAACATTCTTAAAAATGTTTTCGAGTCTTCAAAATGATTTTAAAAGTTAGAGCGGATCCCAAAACTCGTTTTCAGATTTAAGATCTTCCTTTCGAAGGAGACTTGAATATTCGCTCAAAAATCTTAGGGATCCGGCTCATCTATGTGATGAACTTTTGACACAGATTATACCTTGAACGATGGTAGTTCAAGTAGTATTCGGAAAAGATATAAGTATATTGGAGTATCTTGTAACTTCATCTTTTAAACTTATATCTAGTAAATGATTATCTTGTGCATGTCAAAGATTTTCAGAAAAACGTTGAGACAAGGTTAGATATATGAGATCACCTTGCAACGATATTTTTATACAGTTATAAACTGGAACTCTGTGTATATTATACATGTCAGAGGATTTCCAAGATTGTGAAAAGTATATATACACATATATACTGAATATTTTGCGACTTGGTCGCGTTAAGATATCAAACTTGGTTCATATCTGCGTAACCAAGACTTTCATGAGTACTATGAGAATGCTCAAATATTGTTAATTATTATATATATTATTTCGGTGGGCTTGTTGCCCACCCTTGCTTTCTTCTTTCATCACACAACAACAGATAGAAAAGATAAACAGGACCAAGCTTCCAATTCGCAAGCGGTTAGGAAACGTTTCGCAGTTTTCTGGAAGCGTTGATGCCGCCGTAGCTGAGGTAAAAATTACCAATAGGCTAGGCTTTCAACTTCTGATGTACCAGACTTATGTATCTATATGAATTGTAATAATGGCAAAGAAATGTAAATTTATTCAGAAACCCTTTTAAGGTGTAACGGTTTATAACTGTGGAATAAAATGACTTGTGTTACTTTTGGTATTCATCTCTGAGACTATAACTTGTGGTGTGTGTATGTGTATATTGTGGGGTCACAGTAATCAGCAGTTGGTTGACTGTTAAGATTTAGTATTGATAAGGGAAATGGAACTCGTGACAACCCGAATCCCCGACCCCGGATTTGGGGGTGTTACATAAAAAAAAGGTTCATCATTCAATCATACTCGAATGATTCTGTAAAAATATTTAAAGGTCAAATAACCATTATTTATCACTCAATCGATCATTTAATAATATTTAAAAATTCCATAAGCATAATTCAATCACGTAAGGATCAAATAATATAAATATATATATATATATATATATCCCAATCAAGCAAATTTCATATCCGCGTATATTTCCATTTAACTTTATTTATATCTATTTACACACTTATCAAATAATCGTCGATCCAGATAACGATAAGACTTCCCGCACTCGAATTCAATTATTCACATATGTACGTAGAATTCTTCACCTTACATAATTTTATATAATCCATCATTTCTCCTTTTAACAATTATCATTAAATCCACTTTTCACAAAAAACGTCTTTTATGGGTCGCGTCTCAACTAACAGCCCAATAGTCATTTTTACTCTATCGGTTTCACGCATCATTACTCTAGTCAATTATTGACTCGTCAAACTGGAATAATATATTTTCAAATATTCATTTACTATTTCACAGAAATTACACACAAGTCACATAATTTATATTTTATTCACATAAAAAATAATTTACAAAATCCCAGTCGTTACAAAAAGCATCTGCCAACACTCAAACGTTCATGTTATCCATATCTTATTTCTATATTGAAGTATAATAATGTGAAAACTTTGTGGCACACATGTGTCAGGGCCACATCACAACACCCACCAAAAAATTGGTCAATTTTATATCTCCATGTCACCACATAGTGGTCCCACCGTTGCCTCTTGGCATCCACATGTCAACAGGGACTGTTATGCTTAACAGTCATTTTTCCGACAAAAACCGATCGCTTCCCACTATTGCCTCTTGGTATCCACGTGTCATTAGGGACTGAGATATGTTAATAGTCATTTTTTCATCCAAAATTGATCTTAAGCGATCAATTTTATAGGTCAAAAATTAACATTTTTCTTGTAGTTTTAGTAGATCAGGTGTTTTGAAATTAAGGAGTCCCACATTTTTTATATCAAGTTATGTGTTTTCTATGGGTTTTGAAATTAATTTAAATTTTAACAGCTATTTGCTAGACATTCGTAATAAAATTCCAAAAGAAACTAATGTTTCCATTTATATGCTTTTAAATTGATGGCTACATGAATCAATGTGTCATCCATCTTAGAATAAGGTAAAAATGAAAATTACACAATAATTTATTTAGTTCAATGCAGACGCATAGACCAACACCAACAAAGTAAATGGCTGACCTATCACTTAAATTTAGGAGGCGACATTTCAACTTGGAGTCCAGGTTCAGCATAGGTATCTCTTATCCACCAATAAAGTGTGATAATGCAGCATCAAGATCATCCCACATTCCATTATTCATACCATTCCCAATAATGCTCTGATTAAGGCCTGGGATTGCAGGTTCTGGAAACTCAATTGCATTCCAATATTCAGCCCCAAAACTACTTTGGTCCAACAACGTAGTTCCAGATTCTGTAGATCCAATTCTATTCCCACTATTCTCATTACTGAGCATATTTCTACCACTTGCATCATGCTGCACCGGAGGCACCGGAGGCAGACCTAACCGGCGAGGGAGTTCCAAAGGAAACCTTAGAGGAAATGCACGCTGAATTCTTTCGCTAAAATGGCCATCTCTAGTCAATGTTCTTGTACTTACATTAATAAAGTCATCATTAGCGGAATTCAGACCGCTTGCATTAATGAAGCCATCATTGGTCGAATTCAGACCGCTTGAATTAATGAAGCCATCATTGGTCGAATTCAGA